>NC_054373.1:67984284-68056784 GCF_017654675.1 Xenopus laevis
GAATAGTCGAACGATTTTTAGTTCGAATCGTTCGATTCGAAGTCGAAGTAGTAGTCGAAGGTCGAAGTAGCCCATTCGATGGTCGAAGTAGCCAAAAAAACACTTCGAAATTCGAAGTTTTTTTAATTCGAATCCTTCACTTGAGCTTTGTAAATGTGCCCCTAAAAGTTACCTAAAGGTCATGTTGATCATTTTTCACTGATAGTTCTGCTTTTGTAAGTAATTGTTATTTGAAGTTTCTAAACCTGGCTGTTTTGCCAACCTGATTGTGCCATCTCAACCTTTCAGTTGAAGTTTCTAATGCTAATGGACTACTGCTGCACAAATATGGCAGCCACTTCATACAGGAACATGAGGGTAAGAAAGGTATGTTAAAGCATCTGGCAAATACTTTTATGGCAAAGGACGAGCAGAGTCTATAAAAGAAAAACCTGGAAGTCGGAAGCTGGCACTGCAATGTGGCAGGAGAGGAGCTCAACCGCACCTGCCTGCCACCCACGAAGAGGAGTGCGAGGTCGGTCCGAACATGGCTGACACGCAGGGGTCCCGCAGGTATCGGGCCAGCCCGCACATCACTAGTGCCTAGATACATTTGTAAGCATTTAAGATAAGCAATGATACAATTGTAACTATTTGAGATAAGCAGGTTTCTTGGGAGAACTGACACTTTCAGCTTAAAGCGCAATTTCAACTTCATTGTTTTATGTTATAACCCATAAAACAAGACCTAAAACTCCCAGAAATTAGTTCAAACTTTCAAAACCTGCCAAATTTTGTAAAATGACCCTGGTAATTAGAGGGCATGGTCTTAAACGGGCCTGGTCAATTAAAAAAAATTTCAGGTGGGACACGAGGATCTTTTTCTCCCTCTACATTTTTCAAATTTTGGAAAGTATACATGAGAGCTGGAGGGGAGCAAGTATTTCTACCCCTATCCCTAACTGTGACCGTGGCTTGGGGTCAGCTTCCTCCATTGTTATGCCACGGAAAAGGTTACAGAATAAAAGTGGAATCAGGCAACCCTGGTCACAAGAGCCTACATTGTAAAGACAGGAGGCAGAAGGCTTCCGATATCCTCATATTTTGCAACATAAATCTCAAATACCTCATATTTGAATACTGACGTTTCAGTAAGTCATGTGACACTATCTATCCATGCACTATCCATGTCAGCTGTGGCTTCCTTCCTGCCTGGATGAAGGAAACCGCCCAATATGTTCCCATTATTAATATATGTAGGCCATTTGCCTGTAGTCCTGATTCCTCCAAGGCAGAGGGCAGTAGGACTGGCACCACTGACATTCCGCAAGGAGCAGCATCACTTGTCCCCTTTTGTCTTTAGAAAGGCAGGAGGAGGGGGAAAGGTGGAGGAGGAGAGTTTGCCGCTGATGGGTACCGCTTATTGCCCCACCCATATGTCCGCGGATCTTGGGAGATAGCAGCTACAGCAGGAGGACTACAAATCATACAGATACATAGGATTCCACCACTGAGATTTCTTTTGTTCCTCTGTCATCCTTCCGCTGGTATTGTACAGCCAGCACGTATACTTCCATCATCAATCCGCCTTCCATCACCGAGACACTGTAGTTAGAGAGCCGTTAGAGAGCCGCCTCTGCAGACAGCCACAAGAGGGGATTTGGGGGGCTGCGCGCAAGGCTCTGGTTTGGGTGGTCGGTCGCTGTCGCACTGGAGATGCTGGCCTTATTCAACAAGCTCTTAGACTGGTTCAAGGCGCTTTTTTGGAAGGAGGAGATGGAGCTCACCTTGGTGGGGCTGCAATATTCCGGGAAGACCACCTTTGTCAACATGATTGCGGTGAGCGTGATGGGAAGAGAAGGAGGCCTGGCGGGAGAGGGAGGAAAGGGAAGCACCAAGGCATCGTCCTATACCACCTGCTGTAATGCACTCACATGTACACTGGGCTACGGCCTTACTGGGGTCTGGAGGGAAATATTGTAATCATTTAGGCGTTATCAATCGAGATTGTGTATGTATTTATTGCTATAGGTATGCAGGCTTTACCGGGGATACACAGGGCTCCAGTGGCTTCAAAGAATTTGATCTTTCACAGTAAATGTAGAAAGGGATTAAGTGCACAGTTAAACCCAACACACACATTCCCACAATGCCAGGGTAGTAACAGTGGAAGAGCATGTTAGTGACGAGTGAGTTTGGGGGCGATAGGGAGGGTGATCAGTATGGGGTGCCGTTTGTCCCAAATACATTCTGTATACAAAACTATCCCTAATACACAGAATGAATGTCTCTCATGTTATATAAGTATTTGTGACCATACACAGAGGAAAAAAATATACAAAAGACTTATTTCTATTAAAGAATGAAAACAAAATCTGGTTAGTGCACAAAAGGATGTCATTATGTGACAAACCCCATTCTGTACAGTTTAACAAGCAATCTGTCTCACAAATGTTTAACCTCCATGTAACGGACGCACTTATGTGCAAAGTTACTTACAGAATGAATTATGTAAAAACAAAGTTGGACATAATATATAATACTGTAACTAACTAGTGCTTGTCAAGCTAGATTTGATTGACAAAATAGATATCTGTGACAGAAAGCAAGATTTTATAGTACAGGATTAATTCTTTCCACAAAATGACAGTTTTGTTCCACAAAACAGATAAAATAACTATTCTGTGAAGCAACACTGTCAGTCACATTCCTGAACCAATAAGAACAAAGCTTATTGCCATATACAAACAAGATGAGAAGTGGCTAGCTCTGCTCCACATGGCTAAGGCAAAGTATCTGACCTGCTATAGAGGGCGCCCTCTAATGTCCCCTGTGCTGCATAGTAATAAACATGAACAAACCTTCCCTAAAAGAGCTGCTGTTAACACTACAGGTTCATAAATGGAAGTTTTTACAAATGGCTGAGAAATATAATGCTGCACTTATAATGATTGTAGAGAAAGAAAAGTATGCAAAACTTATATAAATGTGATCATTTTAGGTGATATGGCTATTCTTATTGTAGTAACCTGCTTGTGTGGCCATTTTGGTTAAGGGCATTCCTGCTGCTTTGCCATTATCTTATGACTCACTCCTGTTCCTCTTCCTGTCTAAGCTGAGAGCAATAATGGGACAGGCCACACCCACCTGCAATGTTGTATTAAATGTACCAGAAGTTACTGTGCTTGTCTGGCTGCTTTGCCTGACTCTCAGAGTCAGTTATAAGTTTTGTATATGATAGTTAGACTCCAATGTCTCCTCCTAGCTGTAGTCTTGCACCAATTAGCTTGTAGTAGTCTCTTAATAATGCGCTTAGCTATAGTTCAACTACTACATAATAGCTTTAGCCAGAGACTTGGGACTGATCATGTGCACACATACCTCCCAACTGTCCCTTTTTCAGAGGGACAGTCCCTCTTTTGACAGCTCAACCTGAGGTCCCTCATTTGTACTGGAAAGTCCCTCTTTTCTCTGCACTGAACAGCCAGAAAAAAACAAAGTTTCTAATTTAATTGGCTTTTGGCAGAGAGGCCAGTACAGCTAACAGGTGCAACTAAAATGCTTTATAACAATTTTGAGATAAGAAAATAAGTAATTTTAACAGTTTAGATAAGGAGAAATATTTTCACATTTTTATAACCTGCCAAACTTTGTAAAATGAACATGGTAATTAGGGGGGGTGGCCACAAAATGGGTGTGGTCAAAAAAATTGCTGCACTACATGCAAAATAATTTTTTGTCTCTCTTTTTATTTCCAAAATGTTGGGAGGTATGGTTCAACTACTACATAATAGCTTTAGCCAGAGACTTGGGACTGATCATGTGCACAGTCGCATTCTGTATAATATGATGTGTAGGTTATATGAGCAGCCACTCCTGAGTACTGTGTGTAAACAAAAGGGGGTCATTTAGGCAGGGGCAATTTTAGGGGATCATAATCTATTTATATAGAAGCAACAAGCTGCACAATGCTTTATATTTATTTATAACAAAAGACTCTAATGATGCCGTCCCCTTACCTGCCCTGTGCTTAACCCTTTCACATCAGAGTGGGTCGAGGTGGGCACAACACTAGAGCAGAGAGCACAACTGTGCCCATGTCACATGCATGTCCAGGGCCGCTAGCAGGGGGGACAAGTGTTCCGGGCCTGAAGGGGGGCCCAGAAGTGCTGCATTTTTCAAAGAGCCGGGTCCCCTTTACGAGCGCCTGAGCCATGCGGCCATTTCGCATATTACAGAATGCGGAAGTGCCGAAAAGACGAAGCTGAAGACCCGAAGCGGCGAAAAGACCCGAATTCATGAAAGGAGGTGAAGTTGAAGTCCTGAAGCCTTTTGTTTACACACAGTACTCAAGAGTGGCTGCTCATATAACCTACACATCATACTAAACACAATGTGTGTGCACATGATCAGTCCCAAGTAGGGTTGCCACCTTTTTTAAAATGTTTTACCGGCTGCTGGGCGGCGGGGACATAAAGGGGCAGGCCGTGACATCAAAAGGGGCGGGCCGTGACATCAAAGTGGGTGGGGCCACGCCACGGACACTAGAAGAAGTAAAAGAAAAAGTAAGTTCCATGGGATTGGGGGCAGGTCGAGGGCTCCTTTTAATCGTATTACAAATTTACCGGCAACTACATTGCCGGTAAATTTGTAATCCCGGCCTTGGCAGGTATTTTACCGGCTAGGCCGGTAAAATACCGGCTGGTTGGCAACCCTAGTCCCAATCTATGGCTAAAGCTATTATGTAGTAGTTGAACTATAGCTAAGCACATTATTAAGAGACTACTACAAGCTAATTGGTGCAAGATTACAGCTAGGAGGAGACATTGGAGTCTAACTATCATATACAAAACTTATAACTGACTCTGAGAGTCAGGCAAAGCAGCCAGACAAGCACAGTAACTTCTGGTACATTTAATACAACATCGCAGGTGGGTGTGGCCTGTCCCATTATTGCTCTCAGCTTAGACAGGAAGAGGAACAGGAGTGAGTCATAAGATAATGGCAAAGCAGCAGGAATGCCCTTCACCAAAATGGCCACACAAGCAGGTTACTACAATAAGAATAGCCATATCACCTAAAATGATCATATTTATATTAGTTTTGCATACTTTTCTTTCTCTACAATCATTATAAGTGCAGCATTATATTATATTTCTCAGCCATTTGTAAAAACTTCCATTTATGAACCTATAGTGTTTAACAGTAGCTCTTTTAGGAAAGGTTTGTTCATGTTCATTACTATGCAGGACAGGGGACATTAGAGGGCGCCCTCTATAGCAGGCCAGATACTTTGGCTTAGCCATGTGGAGCAGAGCTGGCCACTTCTCATCTTGTTTGTATATGGCAATAAGCTTTGTTCTTATTGGTTCAGGAATGTGACTGACAGTGTTGCTTCACAGAATGGTTATTTTATCTGTTTTGTGGAACAAAACTGTCATTTTGTGGAAAGAATGAATCCTGTACTATAAAATCTTGCTTTCTGTCACAGATATCTATTTTGTCAATCAAATCTAGCTTGACAAGCACTAGTTAGTTACAGTATTATATATTATGTCCAACTTTGTTTTTACATAATTCATTCTGTAAGTAACTTTGCACATAAGTGCGTCCGTTACATGGAGGTTATATATTTGTGCGACAGATTGCTTGTTAAACTGTACAGAATGGAGTTTGTGATATAATGACATCCTTTTGTGCACTAACCAGATTTTGTTTTCATTCTTTAATAGAAATAAGTCTTTTGTATATTTTTTTTCTCTGTCTATGGTCACAAATACTTATATAACATGAGAGACATTCATTCTGTGTAGTAGGGATAGTTTTGTATACAGAATGTATTTGGGACAAACGGCACCCCATAGGTACCTGCTTTGTATACTTAAAATATAGCAACTTTTGCTATCTTAAGGGAAAGAGAGGCAGGTGTGTTTCAATTTGGAACAGCAGATAATTTTCTTTTGTGATTTCCTAGATCTGTTTTGTTTCACTGTGTCTGTCAGTGGCTCAGTAATGTTTTGCCACTGAGATCAATGTGTGTGGGTTATTGATATGAATTCATATTCCCCAATTCTAGGGAATATAAAAATAGCAGAGTAGGCAGAGAAATCAGTGGTGTTACTATTGTGTGGGCAGGGATTGTGACTGTAGCTAGTCCCAGGGCCCTCTTGGGGCCCGCATGCAGGGCTGGTCCTATCAAATGTGGGGCCCAATTGGGACCATGTTGGCGGGGCCCCTAGACAAAGTGTTGCTGGCTACTGACACACCAAGTATTTAGGAAAATAAGGGCATACAGGCACAAAATAGAAAGGAAAGGGGCAGACAAGGTAACATAATAGGGGCACACAGGGTAAGAGAGAGAGGGAGGAAATAGGAGAGTGGACTGGGCCAATTAGTTTGGGGCTGGGCCGATTCAGCTTGGGAGCAGGCTTGGTTGGATTGGGGGCAGGCAGGGCCTATCAAGGTTGGAGGAAAGCTGGGCCTATGAGAGTTGGGGGCAGGCTAGACCTATGGATTTGGGGATGGGCTGGACTCTCAAAGTTGGGGGCAGGCCAGGCAGCATCATGTGATGAGGGAAATATTATCTGTGCTGCCCTGTGGTGCGGGGCCCCCCAGAGGTGCGGGGCCCAATTGGGCCCAATTGGTCCAATTGGCCTAAGGCCGGCCCTGCCCGCATGTGATGCCACAATGCAATTCTGTGGGTAAGGGCAATGGAAGACGAGGAGATTAGTTGCCTGTGACAAATGTCCTCTTCTGTTGGGTGACTTAAGCTGGACATAGATGTACAGATATACCTTAAATATCGGACGACCGACCTCCCACTAACCATTCAGATGAAATTAAGTAGTAAACAGATCAGACAATGTTCTGCCCCTAACAGCAATTGTGCTAAAGTTATGTCCGACAAAAGCTGGTGACAATCTCCCACTGATATCATCAGATTGGCAAATCATGCAGAGAAATTATCAGAAGCTGACAGAAATCTTTTTAACCTGTTCGATCAACTGAATGACTGATCACCATGGCACGAAAAATGTCAGGCCACTAGACACATGGTGCGAAAATCCTACAAAACGAAGATTCGTACAAGTCTTTGTGTCATCTCCATCTCCTCCAATTCTTTCCCACCGGAGATATAGTGAATTGCCAGTGATAAAGTATATGCGTTGCTTTGGATTTCCAGAGGTAACTTGCGAGGAAAGTTTGGGCAACTTCGGAAAGCTGAAGCAATACATATATGTTTTACCACTGCGATTCACTTGGGGGTTTATTTATCAAATGACGAGTTTGTGAGGTTTTTTCTACCTCGAATAAAGTCACAATGTCACAATAAAGTCAATTATGAAAATCTCTAATTCAGGGATCCCCAACCTTTTGAACCCGTGAGCAACATTCAGAAGTAAAAGGAGTTGGGGAGCAACACTTCCATGAAAAATGTTCTTGGGTTGCCAAATAAGTACTGTGTTTAGCCATTTGGTAGCCCCTATGTGGATTGTCAACCTACATTGAGGCTCTGTTTGGCAGTGCATCTGGTTTTTATGCAACCAAAACTTGCCTCCATGCCTGGAATTCAAAAATAAGCACCTGCTTTAAGGCCACTGGGAGCAACATTGAAGGGGTTGGAGAGCAACATGTTGCTCACAAGCTACTGGTTGGGGATCACTGCTCTAATTAATGCAATCAAGGTGAAAATTTTGAATACTCAAATTGATTGAGTTATCTGCAAAAAAAACCTTGAATACCTCGAATTGATAGAGTTTTGGGGTGCAAACCACGGAAAAAAACCTGGAAATCATGAAGGCTAAAAACAGCTTCAATTGGTTCAAGGGACCTCTGCAATTGACTTCTACTTGACCTTAACACATTTTAGCTGGAGTATTTTCAGATTCGATCTTTTTGCAGTTTCGAAGCATAATAAATCTCGAAAAATTCTAGGTTTTTTTTTTTTTTTTGTTTTTTTTTAGAAACTACTCTCGAAAAACTAAAATTTTCTGGGAAAAACACAACTCGATAATACATAACCCCCTTGATATTATATTCTTGATATCATATTGTAGCACTTAAATGTTTAACATCCCTTTAAAAGTGAAATATGAGGGCATAAATTGTAACGTCTGTCATTTTATATATGTGTTTATAAATAATATAAACTCTTACTGCTTGCTTCTGCAGGTATTCTCCATAGTTGCCACTAAAATAGCTCCCAGTGTGCTCATAAATATTTTGTTTGGTCCCAGACTAAATTGTAAAGTGGTCTACATTAGAAATAAGTAGATTGTGAGCAGTTTAGTTATTTATAGTAATGTTTGTAATTGAAAGCTAGCTAAGCTTTACTCTGCTTTTTTTCAGCTCTGGGATATAGGGGGGCAGCCACGCTTTCGAAGTATGTGGGAGAGATACTGTCGAGGAGTAAGTGCTATTGTGTAAGTATAAATAATAGTAAGTGAATAACAGTATACAGGGAAAGTGCATTCCTGCCACTTAGAACTTATAACCTAATGTTTTGGTACCGGATGAAGAGAGATGATCTGCAGTAGTTTGCTAGGAACTAAAGGTAGGGTAGCATAGAGCCCTTTCAAAGTGTTGGCTGTGCTAAGTACTGCTTGGATGGGGCTGTTTAGAGGTACTATTGAAAAAAGTACTGCTCCCATTCTACTAATACTGGCATGTGTCAGTATTGCTTTAACATGGCTTGAATATGCCTTTGAAGTAATTTTTTACAATCTTTCCTTATATATCAGCTGATGTATTAAATAGATTCAAAATACTTAAAGAAGATGAAGTATCAAGGTTTAATCAAATATATTTTAACCATTACAGTAGAACCCCCATTTTACATCCCCTAATTTTAAGTTTTCCCTCATTTTACATTGTTGTTTTGTGGTCCCACCTATATATTATGAATAATACATTTCCTTGATTTTCCATTTTCCTAGATTTTAAATAATTTTTTTCTGGTCCCCAGAAAAACGTGAAATGGGGGTTCTACTGTAATTATTTAGAAGTTTGCCTATTTATCATATTGTGTAAACCAATGAATGCTGAAAAAAGGTGTTAAAAGCTGTGTAAGATAAATGGCAACATTTATCAAGGTGTATGTTTTATTTATATATGTTGTCTGAACACCACATCCCTTTCTCACTGATTTGAATATGGCCCAATATATCAGCAGTTCAGTGTTGACAGACCACTATACTGTAGTATGCCAATTTGCCAGTGCAGTTGTCGGTCTATGTTTCAGGCTGATAAGCTGTTATAACCATTTGGGCCAGATCCTAATAATGTTTCTTTCTGCGTGCTGCAGAGCTCTTGGTCGACTGGAGAACATAAAATACCTTGGAGCTAGAAATCAAGGTTGAGTAGGCTGTGTTGTTTTACAAAGTTTTTGAATCTTAATTTTGCATTGTGAACCTTTAATACCCACTTGAAGGTGATGTAAACTTTTGGAGCAAACGTAACAACTTTTTCATTTACAAGTTTTATTATATACACTGCACACTGGCGCAAACTATAAAATTTGCAATCACTATCCTACTGTCGTATGCAGTGTCAGACTGGCCCACAGGGATACTAGGAAAACTCCCGGCGGGCCCAGGTGTCAGTGGGCCCTCTTGCTTCTAATCATTGTGAGCAGGATCAGACGAACAGACAGTTCTTGAACAGGGCAAAGTCCATTTTATTGTTCACACTTTGGGAGCAAAGCAGCATAAAACAAAATCCTTGCCACACTTGGGCTCTAACTAATACACAGGGTAGTTTCCCTCTCTACTACCGGTTCCCTGGCTACTGGGATTCCCGGTCAAACAAAAAACAGTACAACTCCCCAGAGTCACAGTACTTTTATAAAGTCCTTTCCCTTTGGGGAAAATAAACATCCGCTTCCAATGGCTACACTCAGCTCCCTGCTCTCCTCAGTGTGTGTGTCTCAATCTTCCTCTCTGAGCACTCACCCTCTCTAGCAGCTAGCTGATCTAGCCTGCTAATTATTCCCCAGGTGAGACTTTTTAGGGGAATTAACCCACTCAGTAATGCTGTACATATGGGAGTAAGACATGAACCTCTGGGAAATATAGCTCCCTTCACACTGTGCTCCAGTTCACATATCTCCCCCCTCTGCTTCAGCCCGTAGGGCTGAGCATACTGCACCACCTGTCAATGAACCCTTGAGAGGGCATCTGCATTCCCTTGCAGTGCTCCAGATCTATGTTCCACTGTAAACTTAAAGTTTTGATGGGCCAGGAACCATCTGGTGACTTGAGGATTCTTTTCTTTATTTTCAGACATCCACCTAAGGGGAGCATGATCTGTGACCAATCTAAACTTTCGGCCCAGCAGATAGTATTTGAGGGCCTCTAATGCCCATTTAATGGCTAGGCACTCCCTTTCTACAATAGAGTACCTACTCTCAGCCGGTGTAAGCTTTCTGCTTAAGTACTAAGAACTGGGTGTTCCTCACCATTTACCATTTGGGAGAGGACAGGCCCCAAACCCACATCTGAGGCATCAGTTTGCACAATGAACTCTTTCTGAAAAACTGGTTTTATTAACACTGGTTGCCTCTATGAAAGCTTTTTCAGCCTCAGCTGACCACTTAACCATTACCGAGCTCTTCCCTTTAGTAAGATCTGTAAGGGGAGCTGCAATATAAGCAAAGTTAGGCACAAACCTACGATAGTAGCCTACTATCCCTAGGAAGGCTCTGACTTGTTTCTTTGTGACAGATTGGGGCCACTTTTGTATTGCCTCCACTTTATTTATTTGAGGCTGTACTGCACCTCTCCCAATTACATAACCTAAGTATTTGGCTTCTTCCATTCCAACCGCACACTTTTTAGGATTTACAGTTAGCCCCTCCTCACGTATAGAGACTAGCACTGCCTGTACCTTTGGTAAGTGAGACTCCCAATCAGAGCTGAAGATAACCACATCATCCAAATAGGCTGAGGCATAGGGAATATGTGGTTTAAGAATACGGTCCATTAGTCTTTGAAAAAGTAGCTGGGGCCCCCTGTAAACCAAAAGGTAGTACATTGTATTGGAAAAGACCCTCAGGAGTAGAAAAGGCTGTCTTTTCCTTAGCCCCTTCCGCTAGTGGTACCTGCCAATACCCTTTTGTGAGATCTAGAGTTGTGAGGTACCTCGCATGGCCTAGCCTTTCGATGAGTTCATCTACCCTAGGCATGGGATAGGCATCAAATTTTGAGACTTCATTCAGTTTTCGGAAGTCATTACAAAACCTTAGAGTCCCATCAGGTTTAGGGATCAAAACAATCGGGCCAGTGGGCCCAGTTCTGATACCAGGACCTCTTGAGGTCTCCAGGGCTTCAGTAAATTCACATGATAAAGTTGCACCTGTTTTCTCTTATCAGGTTGCCGAACCTTATAGTTCACCTCACCAACTTTTTCAATAATTTCGTAAGGCCCCTGCCACTTGGCCAGGAACTTACTTTGAACTGTGGGGATAAGTACCAAGACTCTATCCCCAGGATTAAAATTCCTTACTTTTGCAGACCTATTATAAATCCTGCTTTGGGCCTCTTGTGCTTGGGCCATGTGCTCCTTTACAATAGGTAACACCGTTGTAATCCGCTCCTGCATTTGAGCAATGTGTTTTACCACTATCTTATAGGGGGTAGCCTCCTGTTCCCAAGTTTCCTTAGCTACATCTAGCAGACCCCTGGGGTGTCTACCATAGAGTAACTCAAATGGGGCAAACCCAGTAGAAGCTTGTGGGACCTCCCTGATTGAGAACAACAAAAACGGCATTAAGCAGTCCCAATTTTTCCCATCTTTATCTACCACCTTTTTCAACATGGCTTTCAGGGTCTTATTAAACCTTTCCACCAAGCCATCAGTTTGAGGGGGGTACACTAAGGTATGTAAGTGTTTGATACCTAAGAGGCGACACAACTCTTTGGTTACTTTGCTCATAAAGGGTGTGCCTTGATCTGTCAGGTATTCCCACCCTAGAAAACAAATGGACCAGCTCTTTGGCTATACATTTTGCTGAAGTATTCCTAAAGGTACTGCTTCGGGATATCTGGTTGCATAATATTACAAGGATATGTTGGTGCCCTCTAGCGGATTTTGCCAGGGGACCGACCAAATCCATGGCAACCCTCTCAAATGGGACCTCAACGATTGGAAGGTGGCCGCCAAGTACATGTCTATGTGCCATATCTAATACCACCTTTCTATATTGTTGGGGTTCAACCAGCTGTTCTATAATTTCACCCCTTATTTTGCTCACATGATATAACAGATCCTGATTCAGGGCCATGTGGGGAAACACTGTTTCTGCCTCTGGACATTGAGGTTCCCCATTTATAACTTTTATATTTTCTCTAGCATGGCTCAGAGTGGGGTCCCTCATTTGGGAAGTTCCAAAGTTTTCTTTGGAGACCTCTAAATCAGGTACCATGTCACCTTCCGGTACCCCCCTCTTCAAGGCCTGCAAATGCTTCTAGGAGTGAGGGAACATCAGGGGTCACCCCTACTTTATCATCATTCTCAGGGTGTGTAAAGGGTTCTGGGGACAAGCATGTTTCCTCTGCCTTGCATGGAGAATCCTTTTCAGAATTACTCTCCCCATCCCACAGTTGCCAGAACAAGGAAAAATCTCTTCCCAATATAACAGCATGCATTAAGGTTTTTAAAACCCCCACTTGATACTTTACAGTTCCAGACTGAGTTTCAATCAGAACCAAAGCAGTTGGGTAGTCTTTAGTGTGCCCATGAAAGAACACTACCCTGACCCGTGGGTGGGTAGAGTCAACGATGTCCACCAAACTAGTGTGAACTAATGTTACCAAACTCCCCGAATCCAGGAGAGCTGTCACCCGGTGTCCTTCTATGACTACTGGGCAAAACTGTTTACCAGTCTCTTCTTGTAGAGAGGCCAGACATGCTGGCAGAGCATACAGGGATTCTTGTTTCCCCCAACTACAATCCATAGGCTCTGACGTTAGGGGGCGCTGTATATCCTGGGGAAGACCTTTCCGGTACCGGTCTACGACGATCCTTTCCACCACTTGATCAGCTGTGTTGACGTCTGTGTTGCAGCCACTTTCTTGTGAGACCCAGGAGGTCATGCATTTGCGCACGTGGACCGCCAAAGTGATTCCAAGGTGGGCCAGGATTTCCTCTTTTAACTTATTATAGTTATGAGAGTCCTGTTCTTTTAAGTCAAAGTACACCTTTGGGGTTCCCCTGTTAAGTAATGTGCTATCACTTCAGCCCAGTCCTCTGGGGATAACTTTTCCCGTGTTGCCACTCTTTCAAATACTGCCAGGTATGCTTCGACATCATCTGCTGGGGTCATCTTTTGCAGACTTTTTTGTACCGCTTTGCAGGTATATTTATAGGTACTTGCAACAGGGCAGCACTACCCTGTAATTTCTCAGCCAGTGCTTGGATCTCCTGCTGCAATTGCATGGTAACACTATGTTCTTGTGCTAAGGTAACTTTACTGGCTTCCGCTTGAGCATTCATTTGTGTAATCAGCAGCTGATTGGTTTCCTGTTGGGCCCTTAAGGACTCCTTGGTGACTAGCATGATTTTGCTGCTGGGTTTGCAGCATCACCTTCAATATCTCCTCCATTTTAATATTTGTTGAAGTCTTCCCCTTTAAACTGTCTGTCCCTTTAAATTTTGGTCTTCGCTATTTTCAAATGAAAGTTCTGCCAATTGCATACCTCCACCAATTGTGAGCAGGATCAGACGAACAGACAGTTCTTGAACAGGGCAAAGTCCATTTTATTGTTCACATATAAAGACTTTGGGAGCAAAGCAGCATAAAACAAAGTAAAACAAAATCCTTGCCACACTTGGGCTCTAACTAATACACAGGGTAGTTTCCCTCTCTACTGACGGTCCCCTACTAGGATTCCCGGTCAAACAAAAAAACAGTACAACTCCCCAGAGTCACAGTACCTTTATAAAGTCCTTTCTCTTTGGGGAAAATAAACATCTGCTTCCAATGGCTACACTCAGCTCCCAGCTCTCCTCAGTGTGTGTCTCAATCTTCCTCTCTGAGCACTCACCCGCTAATTATTCCCCAGGTGAGACTTTCTAGGGGAATTAACCCACTCAGTACTGCTGTACATATGGGAGCAAGACATGAACCTAGGGGAAATATATCTCCCTTCACACTGTGCTCCAGTTACCGGTTCACACCATTTAGTCTATTTGAAGGTCATTCCCTATTTCTTTATGGGAAAAATACTAATATACTGCATAATAATGGAAGAATATAGTCAGTAGATATAAAAGCCTAGGAGAAAAAAGAGGTTGAGTAAGGAGAGGAGGAATAATAGTTTATAAAGTGGGCCCATGGTCTTAGGTTTTCTGGTGGACCCCTGGCACCCCAGTCCGACATTGGTCGTATGAGGGTCAAAGTGTTCGCAAAGCCAAAATTGTTTCCTTTGTGAACATTTATTTGCATTGAGAATGAATTGTGTAAAATTTTTCCTTTGGTGACCAATATTACATTCCCCTATTAGACCATATAATACACTCCCAAACATTTGCATTTTCATGCAATTTACACTATTTTAAGGTTCAAGTAGCACCAAGTCATTTAAATGTATGCCAAGTTTAACTTTTTCCTGCAGCTTCCATTATGTTTTACCCTTAACCCCTGATTTTATGTTTTTTTGCAATTGGCTTTTTTATTACTGTTGTGTTCCCAATCCATCAGGTTAGGTTAGATACAAGTAAAACAGAAGCATAAATTACCTTTCTCAGGCTGCCCTTTATTACATTACAGCATAATTTCTTTGAGCACATGGATTAGATGGCAGGTTTGCAGACAGGAAAGTGGGTACAGCTAAAGCACAATTAGTCTAAATCGTTCACCTTCCAAATACTTTTTTCAGTTTAGGTGTTTCAGATAGTACACCACACTTGTTTCCATTGCTTTCTATTTTTAAATTTGACCATTTTTCTAAAACTGGTGTTAAAGCAGGACTGTGGAGTCGGTACATAAATCCTTCAATTCCAGCTCCTCATTTTATGGTACCTCCAACTCCGATTCCAACTCCGACTCCTCTGTTTATAAAGTAACAGTAACACCAAAAACTGAAACTTTATCAAAGTAAATAAAATATAATTCACTGTTGCTCTGCACCGGTAAAACTGGCATGTTTGCTTCGTAAAGACTACTATAGTTTATATGAACAAGCTGCTGTGTAGCCATGGGGGCAGCCATTCAAAGTTGGAGAAAAGGCACAGGTTACATAGGACAAAACAGATAAGCCCTGTCTAATACAGTGGTGTTTTCTGTTATTTGTTGTGTAACTTGCAAACACAAAGCTTTTACCAGTGCACGTTGACAGTATATTATGTGTTAATTACTTTAAAATGATTTCATTTTTTACTGTTACTGTTCCTTTAATATACTTATGTATTTTCCATGTTGATTGAAAGAAGGTAAGTACACAACATGCAATGCATTTTATCACTGCCAAAGCTCAAAAATATAAACCACATCCTCTGGTAATGCTAAAACAAAATCAAAGTTAAATTACATAAACCAAAAACTGTTGGAAAACATGAAACAATTTATATATTAATTGAACCTGGTATATAGCTGTAAAATACAATTCAAAACTAACTAAAGCATTGTGTTTAGAAACAGAATTGCTCATCTTTGCTCAGCGCAGTTCCCAACCCCTCCTCTGCACCTACAATACACAGGGATAGAGAAATCGATATCTCAATCCACCAAGGTCAAGCTCCTATCCAATGCATATAAGCACTTAATTTCTAATAGATATGATCCCCGACCCTGGGTGAAGTATAAGTGGGAGAGTAGTGGGGTTCGTATTGACCCAGATGATTGGGAAGAAATCATTGACAATCTATATGTTCCATTAGTGAGTGTAAGAGATAAGCTCATACAGTTTAAGATCACGCATCAAACGTACCTCACCCCTCAGAAACTATTTACGATGGGGAAAGTAGCTTCACCCAGCTGTCCAAGATGTGGTGCCTCTGTCGCTAATTTCATGCATTTAATGTGGGATTGCCCAGTGATATTTAGATACTGGAGGGCAATTGTAAACTTAATGGCTACTGAACTGGATCTTCCCCAGATACTTAACCCTGCTACTTGTCTTCTGGGTCTCCTGACTCCGTGATACCTAGAGTAAACACTAGATGCCTGATGAGGTTGCTTTTCTTTTACGCAAAAAAAGTTGTTGCCCTGCACTGGATGGGCCCATTGCCACCGACTCTGAATAGATGGATTGGACTAATTAATTCGCAACTGGAACTGTACAAGCTCACCTACTTAGCATGCGGATGCCCGAAGAAATTTGAGAATATTTGGAACCCTTGGCTCGATTCGCCAGCCACAACGACTAACCAGTGATAGTCACTTTTTCAGCCGTACCTCTTTTTCTACTTTCCCCTTTCTTTCTTTCCTTCTACCTAGCTTTACTTCCTTCAAATTTTTTTTTTATGTTGTTAAATTTCAATAAAAATCAACCTTTAAAAAAAAAGAAAGAAACAGAATTGCTTCTACCATATCCTCCTTCATCAAAGCTCTTAAATTTGATTTGATTATTTTCAGTGCTTGTATTTAAAGTTATTAGGAGTCAGAGTTGGTATATTTTTGGCAAGTATGTAATAAAAGACACAAATTTTGTCCAGGAGCAGTAGCCAATAGCAACCAATCTGCGATTAGCCAAGTAGTTATTAACAGTCATCTGGTCGCTATGGGTGACTGCCATTGGGCAAACGTAGTGCCTTTAATCACATATAGGGCTATGGCTGGCAGTTTTCCCCCACGTCAGTGACAGCCAGTGGGTTATTTAGTGTTTTTCCACTGGCTGAAATAAGCTAGCTAAGAAGCTAGATGCCCTGGTGATGGTCCTTTCTCATTTTAATTTTCACAGCCAAATTTTAAACAGGTTATCTTCATGATGGGCATAGGTAATGTATGGACAACTGTAATCTGCTGGGCAGCCATTGGCCATTGTGCTCTTTTATATATATATATATATATATATATATATATATACCGTATATACTCGAGTATAAGCCGATCCGAGTATAAGCCGAGGTACCTAATTTTACCTACGAAAACTGGGAAAACTTATTGACTCTAGTATAAGCCTAGACACAACTACAGCCCTGTCTCCCAGCAGCGCACCTTCCGCCAAAGAGACTCCCCCAGCGATCAACCGGACTTCTTTGCAAAGTTGATGGTGACAGAGAATTGTGCAGAGAGTGCTGTGTGATATTGCCATCACTGTTAATCTTTCGTATAACCAACAGAGGGTGCTGTGTGATATTGCCATCACTGTTAATCCTTTATACAACCAACAGAGGGCGCTATGTGATATTGCAGTTACTGTTATTCTTTGATACAACCAACAGATGGCGCTGTGTGATATTGCAGTTACTGTTATTCTTTGATATAACCAACAGATGGCGCTGTGTGATATTGCAGTCACTGTTATTCTTTGATACAACCAACAGATGGCGCTGTGTGATATTGCAGTTACTGTTATTCTTTGATACAACCAACAGATGGCGCTGTGTGATATTGCAGTTACTGTTATTCTTTGATACAACCAACAGATGGCGCTGTGTGATATTGCAGTTACTGTTATTCTTTGATATAACCAACAGATGGCGCTGTGTGATATTGCAGTCACTGTTATTCTTTGATACAACCAACAGAGGGCGCACTGTTATTCTTTCATAAAATCAGCAGAGGGCATTGTGGGATATTGCAGTCTCTCCCCAAGTGAACTGTTGGTATAGGAATGATTAAAAGTGACTGCAATCTCTGCTACTGCCCGCTGACCCGAGTATAAGCCGAGGTAGACTTTTTCAGCACATTTTGGTAGCTGAAAAACTCGGCTTATACACGAGTATATACGGTATATATATATATATATATATATATATATATATATATATATGTGTGTGTGTACAGTTAGGTCCATAAATATTTGGACAGACAACTTTTTTTTTCTAATTTTGGTTCTGTATATTACCACAATGAATTTTAAATGAATCAACTCAGATGCAGTTGAACTGCAGACTTTCAGCTTTAATTCAGTGGGTTGAACAAAAAGATTGCATAAAAATGTGAGGAACTAAAGACTTTTTTTAAAACAATCACTTCATTTCAGGGGCTCAAAAGTAATTGGACCAGGGGTTCAAAAGTAATTGGACAATTAACTCAAAGGCTATTTCATGGGACCAGGTGTGGGCAATTCCTTTGTTATGTCTATCAATGAAGCGGATAAAAGCCCTGGAGTTGATTTGAGGGGGGGGTGCTTTTATGTGGAAGATTTTGCTGTGAACAGACAACATGTGGTCAAAGGAGCTCTGCATGCAGGTGAAATAAGCCATCTTTAAGCTGCAAAAACAGAAAAAACCCATCTGAGAAATTGCTACAATATTAGGAGTGCAAAATCTACAGTTTGGTACACCCTGAGGAAGGAAGGACTGGTGAACTCAGCAGCGCAAAAAGACCTGGACACCCATGGTGAAGAGAAACCCCTTCACAACAGCCAAACAAGTGAACAACACTCTCCAGGAGGTAGGTGAATCGATATTCAAGTCTACCATATAGAGAAGACTGCATAAAAGTAAATACAGAGGGTGCACTGCAAGGTGCAAGCCACTCATAAGCCTTAAGAATAGAAAGGCTAGATTGGACTTCGCTAAAAAAACATCTAAAAAAGTTCTGGAAAAACATTTTTTGGAAAGATGAAATAAAGATCCACCTCTACCAGAATGATGGCAAGAAAAAAGTATGTAGAAGGCGTGGAACAGCTCATGATCCAAAGCATACCACATCATATGTAAGACGGCGGCTTGGGTGTGCATGCCTGCCATGAAGTGACACAGGACAGAAGCAGCTGAATGAATTCTGACATGTTCAGAGACACTGTCTGCTCAAATCCAGCTAAATGCAGTCAAATTGATTTGGGAGGCGTTTCATATTACAAATGGACAATGACCCAAAACATACAGCCAAAGCAACCCAGGAGTTTATTAAAGCAAAGAAGTGGAATATTCTTGAATGGCCTAGTCAGTCACCTGATCTGAACCCAATTGAGCATGCATTTCACTTGTTGAAGACTAAACTTCGGACAGAAAGGCCCACAAACAAACAGCAACTGAAAGTTGCTGCAGTAAAGGCCTGGAAGAGCATTGAAAAGGAGGAAACCCAAAATCTGTTCATGTCCATGAGTTCAAGACTTCAGACTGTCATTGCCAGCAAAGGGTTTTCAACCAAGTATTAGAAATGAGCAGTTTTCCAGTTTTTTAATTTGTCCAATTATTTTTGAGCCCCTGAAATGAAGTGATTGTATTAAAAAAAAGGCTTTAGTTCCTCACATTTTTATGCAATCTTTTTGTTCAACCCATTGAATTAAATCTGAAAATCTGCAGTTCAACTGCATATATATATATATATATATATATACACACACACACATATATACTCTCGTCTACCATGCTTCCAGTCTTAGTTTATGATTTGTGCTCAAAATTCTAATTTTGTTTCAGGTTCTGGTACTGGGAAACAAGAGAGATATTCCAGGGGCTCTAGATGAGAAAGAATTAATAGAGAGAATGTAAGTACCAGATTCTTTTTTTCAACTATATATTAACCTTTATGGCATCTGAGTCACAAGATTTTGATTTAGTACCAAAATACCTTCAGACATACAAAGATCCTTGTAGTGATCAAACACATCTAAGTTTTAAAAATTTGCTTAAGCTTACCAGACAGGAGGACCTTTCCTGATTTACCCTCCAAGGTGAAGGCTCCATGTATGAGTGTTAAAATACTATTAATCTATGCACATTTCCTGGTCCCCTGTTTCGCCACTTTCCTGCAATGGTGGTGCTGGTCCTCCGTCGACCCCGGCAAAGTCCCTCAGCAATAGCAGTAAATTAAAGGGCCCGCACACACTCTATATATCTGCAGTCGGGACGTGGCCCTTCTTTTTATTAATGTTTCTCCACAAAGATCAAAATACAAAAGATCAACGTGGGGGTTCAACCTCCCTTCATCCTGATGAAGGGAGGTTGAACCTACAGAAAAGTTGGTCTTTGTTGGTCTTTGTGGTGAAACATTAATAAAAAGAGGGGCTACAGACCCGTGAATTTACTGCTGTTGCTTTGTATGTAGGTCTGTATGTTTAGTGTATACAATTGTTTGCAGCAGTGTAAAATATAAGTAAAGTAAAACAGTGTGAGTGATCTGGCCAATTTTACTACAAACATACAAAGGGTTGATCCTCCCCCACTTTTGCTTTTATAGAAAAGAGATCTCCAAGACCAACACCCATTTTTAAAGGCATAACAACTCCATTAATGGGTGGACGATGAGGGTGCTACAACCATGTGGAAGTATGGCCGTTATTCCTGAAGCACAACTGTGCTAAAAAAAAAAAGGGGGTTGTGGCAGCACTAGGTAAAAGGTTATTGATTTTAGTCACTAGGGGATGCCCTCCCCATGATTGTTACTTTCATTGTTCTTTAAATGTATTCTTTAATGCTCCCATTTTAGCCGTTCATGAAGGTGGTGTAGTGATTCAGGTTTATTAGCTCAGTTTGCACTTAGCCTTAGTGACCCATATATGAGTCTTGGATTTATTTTAGTTAGAATTATGGAATCAGACTGTGTGTCATAGTTTCAAATGACTCACAGCAGCCAGCTCGGCTGCCATATTTTACTAGGATCAGTTTATCGTATATTGATTTACATGAAAAAACCCTGTACCTTTAAACCATTATTTCTCCAAACTACCAAAGGCTGTGAAATTATTAGGGGTCAGCTTCATGCTTGGCATGTACAGTTCCAGTTTTAAGTGGGATGGAAGGCTATTCGTTCTGGTCAGCAGCTTGAGGGTGGCATTACAATTTAAAAATATATACATTAGGGTGGTTGTTCAGACCTCCTTTTCTTTTGCTAAACTGTCTGCAAAAGCTATGTGGCCATAGTACCATAATTCTATATTAAAAAAATAGTTGCATCATATTGAGATTGTCCATGAGATTCATCGGTGTCAAGAAATTGGTAGCCAGTACAGGATTTGTTCTTAATCCTTAATTAAAAAAGCTCTGAATTACAGAATGACCATTTCCCATAGACTTAATTTTAATAAAATGCATACATTCTTTTTAAATGATTTCCCTTTCCTCTGAAATAATAAAAGAGTACCTTGTACTTGATCCCATCTACAATATAATTAACCCAAATAGGGGGAAACAATTCTACTGGGTTTTATTAATGTTTAATTAATCTTTAAGTAGACAAAGTATGGAGATCCAAAAATCAGATAGACCCGATAACAAGTCCCATACCTGTACAGTGGTTTTTTTTTATATATATATAACTCTTTATTTGTGACATTTATAGTATATATCCACAAATGAATAAAGCATAAAAATAAATAAAAAAAGGTTACAAAAATAATATATAAAAAAAGCCCAAAGTTGACCATATGGATGTATGAAGATCAAGTTTATCTTCCATCAGAGCTGATAAATAATGCATAGATTGTATGTCTATTAACAACATGTAATATAGAGAGGGAAGGAGCCAACCAGTAGAGGGCTATAACCCAACGTGTAGAGGCTAGTATCTGAGACTAATTTACGCAAATGTGGAGCCAACATAGAGTAGGGCAGTGAATTAGTAAATTGCTGTTTCCATAGATGGTTCAATGGTTACCTCTATTATCTTGGAAGCCATATTAAATACCTCAGTCCATAACGTTGACACAATGGGGCAATGCCACCATGCATGGAGATAATCTCCTCCAGTCGTACATCCCCTAAAACATGTAGGAGGAAAGGTAATAGCGTGCTTGCGCTTAGGTTTAAAATACCAATGAAATAACACTTTGTAAGCAGTTTCTTTGACTCCCACGTTAGGGGAAAGTTTTCTAATGGAGTTCCATATTTTAGACCAAGTCTCCAACGAAATAGAGGATCCTAAATCAGTTTCCCAGGCTGTCATGTACTTATGTGAAACTGGAGAAGGAGCCTCTATAAGCTGGGAATAGAGTATTGAAATTACACTCCTGGTTCAGAGTGGATTCCTATAGCAATATTCATACATTGAATCTTCCAATTTAGCTCGAAAGGGAACCTGGGAATCATGAAAGTGTGAGAGTTGATTGTATCGAAACTGTTCAGTATCTGGAAAAGCATATAGATCACGTACATCGTTTTTTTGAAAGACTTTTACTGTATATTTTCTTATAACTATTTTATTTTTAAAGGCTTAAGCTTACAGATTCATATATATCAAAATCAGAAAAATAATCGGTCTGGAGAGACTTAGAGATTTAGAAAGAGTTATATGTAGTCTGAATGGAATTTGGTTATTTATTACTACTCATAATTTTATTACAATGCAACATCTATTGTGTCATATTTGAATGTATGAGCTTTTGATGCAACTGTTAGAATGCTGTTAAATTAAAGGCCCTAATTCAGAGGATGTGATCCATAGATAGATATAAGTGTGGCAGTTATCATGTTATGTGCCATGGTAGCCATCTGCCCTATAATTTCTTTTGCCAACCAATGCAGTTTTGAATATAAAGGAAACTGAAAAAAGCAATATTTGTGTGTATATATATGGCACTGAAAGGGTTGCCTTGTGGCTCCAAGGAGTACAGGTAGATTACACGTACTATACCTTTCCTATTGCAACAAGGAGGTATTTGTGCACTCTGTTCACCAGCCAGTGGCATAGAGAATGAACTGAAAGTAGAAGCCCTGAGACTGCAAAGGTGTAGGTTGTAAGGCGCTTTAGTGTGTATACTGCGTTTAAAGCAATACTGACACGTTCCTATAAAAATCATAGGAACGTGTTAGCATCAAGTAGTTCCTGCACCAGAATAGTTCCCCTCAAAGCCACCACCAGCCCCGCAAACCTTTCTGCTGTAGACCTGCTGACACTACTAACAGATCTTCTGCCTTGCTTCTGTGGCGTTAGGCTGAGGGCAGAGCGATCCTTCCATATGCTGAAGTCCTGTTTTCATTCGTAATTAGCCTGTGGAAGTATTGTGCCACCCCCAGCCCAGCGTCACTGAAACTGCACAGAAGGTCTTTTAGCGGTGTCGGAGGGTTGGGTCAAAGCAGGTTCACGGGGCTGGGGGTGGCTTTGAGGGGAGCTATTCCAGGTGCAGCAACTACTTGAAACTGACACGTTCCTATGATTTTTATAGGAACGTGTCGGTATTGCTTTAATTTTGTTTTCTTAGTAGGTTTAATGTAAGCATGTAAAAAGGCAACAAATATTCTAGTGGAGAAATTCAAGAGGAAGTTAAGAAATAATGGAGTCTGGCTGCCAAATTATTAAATAGGATGGTTTGTCAAGAACTCCTTTCTTCATTCACATAAAAAGGATCAATAACACACACTATTTTTTCAAAAGAGAAGGTGTGTCTGAACCTCCCTAGAGAATGTCATGGCAGATGTTTTGCTGCTTTTGCTCACTGCTTCCTTGACAACATTCAGCAGTGCTGCAAATTAACCTGCCTGTAAATTAATGACTATTGGTTAATCCGACTTTCCCAAAAACAATGGGCTGTTTCTTTCTTTTCTTTTTGATTGTCTTTACATCAGTGGCTTAGTTAGTTTTTGTTTGTTTTTCGCCATTCAGTGTTATTAATTTTTAAAAACAACATGCCATTATACCAATTACAGCACATCTTCTGAGTCTGCATGGTATTTGCTGTCATGTTGATTTCTCTTGTTTATGTGAAAATCAAATAAAATATATTAAACTATGAACCTGCCTATGCTTTCTGGACAGGACCGCTCCTGCCATGAGGCAAGGTGAAAACCTTGACTCTGGCAGCAGCGAGCAGGCAGTTACAAGGGACCACAAAAAGCTGCAATAAATGCTTCTCCACCAATCAATAATTGAAATTGCTGGTGGTAAAAACCTTCATATCACCCAAAGTGAGGCAACTTCAGAATTAGAAAAATTGAAGCCTCGAGTAGCACCTATTTATCGCAGGCAACAAAATTGCTATTACCCTAAGTAGAAAGCAGTCACACTAGTGACGTGTGGGGCTGACCCAAAACCCACTGTTTATACTAAAAAATGGTCAGCAAGGAAAGCGGTGCAGAGACGAACCACAGCCCACAAATGACTGTGTGCTGTGGCTGGTCTCCTCATTGCTTAACTTGCGACTGGTTCATAGAGCCACACATCACTATACTGAACATACTTCTATATTGGCCATTTGACCTTATATTCTAAGTATTCCTTTAATCATATTCTTTTTCCTCCAGGAACCTTTCTGCCATTCAGGACAGGGAGATCTGCTGCTACTCAATTTCCTGCAAAGAGAAGGACAATATTGGTAAGTGGAAGACAATCGAACAGTACAGTCTTAAGAAACTCACGCACTTGTTGTTGTTGTTGTTGTTATAGTGTGCTTGCTTTTCAGCATGCACCTATAGGTGCTGAATTGTATCAGTGTAGTTGTCCACAGTAACCAATCAAATATTCCTTTCATCTAATAGCTTGTAGTTTAATGATAAAAACTTGGGATCCTGCATATGGAATCCCTTATCCAGAAACCTGTTATTCAGAAAGTTCAAAATTAAGGAAAGGCCATATTCCCTAAATCATTAGGGATTTATTTCCTTTTTCTCTGTAATAATAAATACAATTTAGCAGCTAGTTTTGCTGTTTCAGACTTCCTGATATACAGTACATTACTAAGATGGAGGTATTCCTTACAAAGTGTTACTGATAAATGCTGCTAGTTTTTAGTTTTGAGAACACCGAATGCCAAAATCCCAAAAAAAAATCGTGGTTTTTTTTTTTACTATAAAATATGAATTTTAGCTGAAAACAGAAACACAACTTTTTCGGGATTTTTTATACCACGGGGATGGAAAAAGTCTGAATACGAAAATCCGGCATCTCAGACCTGCCGAGGTTGCATATACAATAAGTCATTGGGAGAAGTCCCGAAGATATCTTGATCTGCTCTGGGTTTCTTGCAATAATCCGAAGATTTCATGGTTTTCAGGCAAAAAGCTGAAAAGGGTTTTTGTTTGGAAATCTGAAAAATTGAGCATGATCCAAATTTTTCATGTTTTTTTCCCTGCACAGGAAATTTTCGGGAAAATGTATTTAAAAATATGGGGAAAAGTTTTCAGAAAATGAGATAAATTCAGACTTTGATAAGTGGGCCCTCCCTTAAAGCACATTTGTTAGATCCACTTTATTGGTTTCTTAAGTTTATTGGGGAGTGAACATATGGTATAATATTGGAAGCATAGGGCTGCTTTATATAAAACATTAGAAGCACTAAATTAGCAGATGCTGATGCCATAGGCACATCTACGCTCTCCTATTCAAACGTCTATGCACATAAGTGGATCGGCCATTGCTAGCCCCCCCCCTCCCTGTCTGCATCCTGTGGGAAGGCTTTAAAAAAATGATGGAAATTTATTTTTTTTCTGTATAGGCACCTGTTGGCCCCCTCCCCAAAATTGTTGCCCCAGGCCATAGCCTTTGGGTACATATATAGAAAATATGGCCTCTAATATATCAGAATACTAATAAAAAACAGCTCATATTTTTTGAACAGCTTCTTGTCTTTCTGTTTCAGACATCACCCTACAGTGGCTTATCCAGCACTCCAAATCCCGGAGGAGCTGAGAAGACCTAACTCCTATCTGCCATCTTTAAGTATCCTGGACTGTGTTTTGTGTCTGGGACTCCATCATAGAACCAAGAAAATGAAAAGGCACCCAAGTCCCTGAAACTCTCTCCAACCCATCATCTCTGTGTATTCTCTTTCTCATCTGACTTCTCTTTTTCCCTGTCTCTTTTTAATGGTATTTTTACACTCTCACTTACCTTTGTAACATATGGTCCTTACTGCCTTTAAGGCTTGCTCCCTTCATCCTCTTGCATCCTTTTACCTTTTTATTGTTGTTGATGTGTGTGTACGTGTATATATATATATACACATGTGTATATATATATAGTCCTCCATGAAGCCAGCACTCTCGATAAAATAGTTTCAAACGCCTGGGTGCAGTATCAACAATTACAATCTCTGCATACACGAATAAGATCCGCACTCACAGGACTTATGAAAATTATAGAAAATTTATTGCGAAAGCCTAACGTTTCGGCCTCCTCCGAGGCCTTTTTCAAAGTAACAAATACATACACACAAATGCTTTAAATACCCAGATTGGCGGGAAAAAATATATATTTTTTGGCCAATTAGAGATGACGTATCCACCCCATCATTAAAGTACGACAAATATACAAATCCCAGATAACAAAATAATTATCACAAATCACTACATAAACATAAATAATATAACAAAAACCCACTTCCTAATACAATGTTAAAAACGTTTTAAAACCAAGTATTAAGTAACATTATATCACTACCCCATTTGTTGTTAAAGTTGTTACCATAGTTATGACTTGTTACAAAAATATCAAAGTTTGAATAAGGATGGAAGGTCTGCTCAGGGGCTCACTCTACACACATATATAGATATATATTCGTATAACTATGCTAATATCTGAACCTAGATAACATCACAGTGATTCCATATAAAGTGTTCAGGTACCAGCCGTATTAACCCTCTCTCTACCGTTTAGTATCATAATATCCCAATGTTTCTCTCCCCATCACTAATTAATTGCTAGGACCTGGTAAGTGTGCTTCCCATCGATATACCCATTATTAATGAACCCTTTATTGATATACCCATTAATGTTCGCTGGGGGGTCCGCGACAAACAAGAGGGCATGTATTCACTCTAACCCGATGATCTATATCAATATAACCTGATATTCAGGCGTGTATTCACTGTGCTTGTGCGTCACATTGCTTCAGTGTATAGCACCAACACTCCTCCGTGTATAACCCTACAAAGGTTAAAATATAAATATGTTAATGTAAAAATAAAAAATTTTTTTATTAAATGTGAGTACCCCAAATCATATACTATAATACACCTCAATCTATTAAAGTTGATCCTTAATAAACATATGTACCTGTGAACATGAAATACAAATGAATAAAAAATTTAAAATGAAAATAAAAATGCAAATCCATATAATATGCCCCTAGTGTCCAGAAATCATAATCCCAGTGTATCAGTCAATCTTCATTAACCCTATAGTGTCCAAAGAAGAATAAATAAAATCATGCCTTAATAGGTGCTAGTCCGAGAGAAGAATGTCCTCTGTGTGGCCGCTGCCCCCCCAGTCGATATATCCGGCACCCGTCCTCTATTAGTGTTCTCCCATCGCAACGGTAAAGCCACACAGTGGCGAGGCAAACCCAGCCCCCACCACCGCTGTGAAGAGCATCCAGAGGGACAAGGTACCCCAAGACAGGGTACAAGCCGAGAGACGCCGCAAGAGGCCAATGCGCCGCAGATGCATCCCAGCGTCAGCCACCGGTCATCCGCGAACACAGACCTCCCGCTGGTAAGTGTACACATATTAAAAAAACCTCATTTGCTTACGGCTCACAGTCCAAATCCCCTTCAACTGTAGGTAATAGAGGTAATTACATCATGCTCCCAGCTCATACTTCAACACCTCTCCAACTGTCGGTAGTAGATGTAATTGGATCATGCTGACGGCTCTCAGCTCAGGACATTTATCCAAATGTGGGTAATAAGTGTAATAGGAACATGTTTACGGCTCATTGACCGGATCACCTCTCCAATCACGGATAGTAGGAGTGAATGTAAAAGGGTCATGCTTACGGCTCACTGTCCGGATCACCTCTCCAATCCCGGATAGTAGGTGTAGTGGGACCATGGTACAACCCACAGATAGTTCCTTGTGTCAGGTGGCGAGTCCCCTTTCCAGACCATTAGAGACCTCTGGGAGAAATCTCGGAACGTCAGTCCAAATTATGTTAACCATGCAAATCCAAGTATTAGCATTTTGGTAAATTCATTCGTTTTCATACTTCAAAACTCACGGGTGCCCGGCTTAAATTAATCCGATACAGTCCTCCATGAAGCCAGCACTCTCGATAAAATAGTTTCAAACGCCTGGGTGCAGTATCAACAATTACAATCTCTGCATACACGAATAAGATCCGCACTCACAGGACTTATGAAAATTATAGAAAATTTATTGCGAAAGCCTAACGTTTCGGCCTCCTCCGAGGCCTTTTTCAAAGTAACAAATACATACACACAAATGCTTTAAATACCCAGATTGGCGGGAAAAAATATATATTTTTTGGCCAATTAGAGATGACGTATCCACCCCATCATTAAAGTACGACAAATATACAAATCCCAGATAACAAAATAATTATCACAAATCACTACATAAACATAAATAATATAACAAAAACCCACTTCCTAATACAATGTTAAAAACGTTTTAAAACCAAGTATTAAGTAACATTATATCACTACCCCATTTGTTGTTAAAGTTGTTACCATAGTTATGACTTGTTACAAAAATATCAAAGTTTGAATAAGGATGGAAGGTCTGCTCAGGGGCTCACTCTACACACATATATAGATATATATTCGTATAACTATGCTAATATCTGAACCTAGATAACATCACAGTGATTCCATATAAAGTGTTCAGGTACCAGCCGTATTAACCCTCTCTCTACCGTTTAGTATCATAATATCCCAATGTTTCTCTCCCCATCACTAATTAATTGCTAGGACCTGGTAAGTGTGCTTCCCATCGATATACCCATTATTAATGAACCCTTTATTGATATACCCATTAATGTTCGCTGGGGGGTCCGCGACAAACAAGAGGGCATGTATTCACTCTAACCCGATGATCTATATCAATATAACCTGATATTCAGGCGTGTATTCACTGTGCTTGTGCGTCACATTGCTTCAGTGTATAGCACCAACACTCCTCCGTGTATAACCCTACAAAGGTTAAAATATAAATATGTTAATGTAAAAATAAAAATTTTTTTTTTTTTTTTTTTTTTTTATTAAATGTGAGTACCCCAAATCATATACTATAATACACCTCAATCTATTAAAGTTGATCCTTAATAAACATATGTACCTGTGAACATGAAATACAAATGAATAAAAAATTTAAAATGAAAATAAAAATGCAAATCCATATAATATGCCCCTAGTGTCCAGAAATCATAATCCCAGTGTATCAGTCAATCTTCATTAACCCTATAGTGTCCAAAGAAGAATAAATAAAATCATGCCTTAATAGGTGCTAGTCCGAGAGAAGAATGTCCTCTGTGTGGCCGCTGCCCCCCCAGTCGATATATCCGGCACCCGTCCTCTATTAGTGTTCTCCCATCGCAACGGTAAAGCCACACAGTGGCGAGGCAAACCCAGCCCCCACCACCGCTGTGAAGAGCATCCAGAGGGACAAGGTACCCCAAGACAGGGTACAAGCCGAGAGACGCCGCAAGAGGCCAATGCGCCGCAGATGCATCCCAGCGTCAGCCACCGGTCATCCGCGAACACAGACCTCCCGCTGGTAAGTGTACACATATTAAAAAAACCTCATTTGCTTACGGCTCACAGTCCAAATCCCCTTCAACTGTAGGTAATAGAGGTAATTACATCATGCTCCCAGCTCATACTTCAACACCTCTCCAACTGTCGGTAGTAGATGTAATTGGATCATGCTGACGGCTCTCAGCTCAGGACATTTATCCAAATGTGGGTAATAAGTGTAATAGGAACATGTTTACGGCTCATTGACCGGATCACCTCTCCAATCACGGATAGTAGGAGTGAATGTAAAAGGGTCATGCTTACGGCTCACTGTCCGGATCACCTCTCCAATCCCGGATAGTAGGTGTAGTGGGACCATGGTACAACCCACAGATAGTTCCTTGTGTCAGGTGGCGAGTCCCCTTTCCAGACCATTAGAGACCTCTGGGAGAAATCTCGGAACGTCAGTCCAAATTATGTTAACCATGCAAATCCAAGTATTAGCATTTTGGTAAATTCATTCGTTTTCATACTTCAAAACTCACGGGTGCCCGGCTTAAATTAATCCGATACAGTCCTCCATGAAGCCAGCACTCTCGATAAAATAGTTTCAAACGCCTGGGTGCAGTATCAACGGACAGTGAGCCGTAAGCATGACCCTTTTACATTCACTCCTACTATCCGTGATTGGAGAGGTGATCCGGTCAATGAGCCGTAAACATGTTCCTATTACACTTATTACCCACATTTGGATAAATGTCCTGAGCTGAGAGCCGTCAGCATGATCCAATTACATCTACTACCGACAGTTGGAGAGGTGTTGAAGTATGAGCTGGGAGCATGATGTAATTACCTCTATTACCTACAGTTGAAGGGGATTTGGACTGTGAGCCGTAAGCAAATGAGGTTTTTTTAATATGTGTACACTTACCAGCGGGAGGTCTGTGTTCGCGGATGACCGGTGGCTGACGCTGGGATGCATCTGCGGCGCATTGGCCTCTTGCGGCGTCTCTCGGCTTGTACCCTGTCTTGGGGTACCTTGTCCCTCTGGATGCTCTTCACAGCGGTGGTGGGGGCTGGGTTTGCCTCGCCACTGTGTGGCTTTACCGTTGCGATGGGAGAACACTAATAGAGGACGGGTGCCGGATATATCGACTGGGGGGGCAGCGGCCACACAGAGGACATTCTTCTCTCGGACTAGCACCTATTAAGGCATGATTTTATTTATTCTTCTTTGGACACTATAGGGTTAATGAAGATTGACTGATACACTGGGATTATGATTTCTGGACACTAGGGGCATATTATATGGATTTGCATTTTTATTTTCATTTTAAATTTTTTATTCATTTGTATTTCATGTTCACAGGTACATATGTTTATTAAGGATCAACTTTAATAGATTGAGGTGTATTATAGTATATGATTTGGGGTACTCACATTTAATAAAAAAAAAATTTTTATTTTTACATTAACATATTTATATTTTAACCTTTGTAGGGTTATACACGGAGGAGTGTTGGTGCTATACACTGAAGCAATGTGACGCACAAGCACAGTGAATACACGCCTGAATATCAGGTTATATTGATATAGATCATCGGGTTAGAGTGAATACATGCCCTCTTGTTTGTCGCGGACCCCCCAGCGAACATTAATGGGTATATCAATAAAGGGTTCATTAATAATGGGTATATCGATGGGAAGCACACTTACCAGGTCCTAGCAATTAATTAGTGATGGGGAGAGAAACATTGGGATATTATGATACTAAACGGTAGAGAGAGGGTTAATACGGCTGGTACCTGAACACTTTATATGGAATCACTGTGATGTTATCTAGGTTCAGATATTAGCATAGTTATACGAATATATATCTATATATGTGTGTAGAGTGAGCCCCTGAGCAGACCTTCCATCCTTATTCAAACTTTGATATTTTTGTAACAAGTCATAACTATGGTAACAACTTTAACAACAAATGGGGTAGTGATATAATGTTACTTAATACTTGGTTTTAAAACGTTTTTAACATTGTATTAGGAAGTGGGTTTTTGTTATATTATTTATGTTTATGTAGTGATTTGTGATAATTATTTTGTTATCTGGGATTTGTATATTTGTCGTACTTTAATGATGGGGTGGATACGTCATCTCTAATTGGCCAAAAAATATATATTTTTTCCCGCCAATCTGGGTATTTAAAGCATTTGTGTGTATGTATTTGTTACTTTGAAAAAGGCCTCGGAGGAGGCCGAAACGTTAGGCTTTCGCAATAAATTTTCTATAATTTTCATAAGTCCTGTGAGTGCGGATCTTATTCGTGTATGTATATATATATATATATATATATATATATAAAATTTGTTTTTATTTAAACATCAGAAATTGAGTGTCTTGCTGGATTTAGTATTACCTCACAACTGCAATATATACATATTTGTAAAAGGAGTGAGTGCATTTACTAAAACATCCAGCAAAACTTTACTTACTATACTTGTTCATAACACTCCATCCTTTAAGGGCCGGCACCAAGACATTATTTTTAGGTTAATAATTCAGATTTCAAGTTACAAAATGATTTCAAATCCATTTCAAAGGAGGTATGGACAGGGAATGTTGGCGCATGTATGCCCAGTCTCCAGTCTAGCCAAATATGGTGTTGCTCAGGAAATAACATCCTTGTTAAAATAAAAGAAAATGGCATCCAGCAGTCGCTATTTACATGAATTCATTTTAAAAATAACTTAAGCCGTGACTTTATTTTTAAAGCTGGAAACAGCCAATTTAAATGTGTGAAAAACTAAAAACCCTCACCCTTTGTTAGCGCTGAGTTTCATGCTTTCCCTATCTTTGTATGTTACTTGACATTGTAATATCACACGAATGGGTGTGCTTATGACATGAAAGGAAAGAAAGATCTGCTTTTAGTGCAAATGATTTCAGCAGGTCTAGAATGTCGTTATCCTTATTTTTCATAGTCTGCTATTTTCTAGTGTACATTTTATTTTGTTTCTGACCTCTAATAAATTAATAAATTTGTCAGCGTTTAACGCATAATTGAATATTGTGCTTAGGCTGTATTCACTATAACTGACTTGGCAACTAACGTTCCTTTTGATATAGATACTGTGGTATGGTGACAGTAAGGTCCCCAGTTTCCTGGGGAAAAGTGATTGATGGTATGTATGTTGGGCCACGGATTCTCAGATATTGTTACTGTGGTGAGACCAGTAGTGCTCTTAGCAGAGAAACACTATGTCTCTCTGCAAGGTTTTTGTAATTGATGATCCGGGACTGGTCTTACTGGGAACCCGCAAGAGTAGGGTGGGGCGGATTCCCAAATCCGTAGGCCAGGTTTTCAAGAGGCCCTAGGCCTATTTAGTACACCTGATGCTGAGCAGCAGGGCTGAATGTGTGCGAGACAAACTGCTGGTATTCTCAGCTTCAGGAGAGAAAGCAAAGCTTTTATTTTGTGTTAGCCAGGAGGCTGGATATTTCTGTTAAACTGCTGTTTTTCTGTTACCTTCCCCCTGCGAGGGGAAATTTCTGCAGCCGCTGGAAAATAAACGCGGGCAGGAAGCCCTTAAACCGATCCTGGTGTGTGAAGTCGCATCTTTTGCAGCCTACCAGCGAGTGAACCCCCCACAATTGGTGTTTCAGATGCGGGCAGCGATTGCCACACACGGAAGTTGCCTAACCACAGTAAGTCTCCTGTGGGTATTGTGCGGACTGTATAGCTTATAAGTGAGATTTAAAGAGACAGTACACTTAAAAGTTGTGAAATGGAGGATGTCCTCAAGGCTTTGCTGCAGTGCACTGCAACCTTACAGAAGGCCCACCAGGAGAGCCAGTTGCTACAGCAGCAGTCCAACGACACCCAGGGTCTCTGGGGATGCTGCCCTAGTCCCCGGAGTGCCATGCTCCATCCCAGGCAGCCACCTCCTGCGGAGAATGACTGGGCAGGATGATGTGGAGGCCTTCCTCTGTACCTTTGAGAGGACGGCAGAGCAGCAAGCCTGGTCGAGGGAGCAATGGCCGATGATTGTTGCACCACTACTAGTGGGGGATTCCCAGAAAGCTTTTTATGACCTGTACTCCGAGGACGCAAGGGACTATGACAAGCTGAAGTCTGAAATCCTGCGGAGACTGGGAGTAACCACCTCTGTGAGGGCACAGCGGGTCCACAGTTGGGAATTTAAGGTTAAGGAATCACCCCGCTCCCAGATGTATGATCTCATTAACCTTGTGAAATGCTGGCTGCAGGCGGACTTGCTTTCTGCGCCTCAGATAGTGGAAAGGGTCACAATGGACCGATACCTGAGAGCGCCTCCATCTGAATTACACCGATGGGTAAGCCAAGCCGACCCAAATACAGCAGACCAGTTGGTGGAACTGGTGGAGCGATACCTTGCCGCTGAGGGTTTCACTACGCGGGCGGTGCCCACCTCGAAGAGGACTCCTGCAGTGGTCCCATCCAAGAAGTCGGCTACAGCGGGAAAAGCCCAGCCCAGAGGACCCCGGTAATCCAGGTCTAGACTCGACAAGAGGAAGACCCCGTGGAGACAGCCCCCGCCAGACCCGAGGAGCTCCCCAGTGCTGGAGGTGCAGAGAGTGGGGATATATTGCCGCCAACTGCCCAGCTGATCCAGAACGCATGGAGTGTGGAACGGAGGGGAAGTTGTCTCTGTTCGCTCGACCAGGTCTCGTTGCGGATCCTGATGTAACAACTTGTGTCGTCCAGATTGGTAAGCGCACTGTGAATGAACTAGTAGACACAGGTAGCTTAGTCACACTGGTAAACACACAGCTCCTGAAGGACTGTCCTTTAACCCAGCGTCAAGTAGGAGTGGTGGGTGTACATGGGGACTGTAAGAAATACCCCACAGCCTTAGTGACTTTTGTGACCCCCGCAGGGACTGTGTGCCATGAAGTGGCAGTGTCTCCCATACTCCTGCACAGTGTAATTTTGGGCAGAGACTTTCCTTTATTTCGAGAACTTTGCCAGGAGCAAGCTCCAGAGACTGAGAAAAGTTTTGAGCATGGTGAGGTGAGACCCCACCCTATTGAACTGGATACTTCTATAGAAACTGTTAAAGACAATAGAGTGTCTGGCGGAAAGAAAACAGAACCACCCATGTCAGGTGTTATTGTAAGTGGTACCGAGGATGGGTTGGAAGATAGTGAGTTGTTTCCCTTAGCTGTATTAGCTGGTGAATCTGAGGTAACTGCGGAGACCATTGAGGAACCTAGCATGCCTGAGCTAGAGGTCTCCCGGGATAACTTCGGAACTGCCCAGCTAAGGGGCCCGACACTCACTAAAGCTTGGGAAAATGTCAAGGTTAAAAATGGGAACCCCAAAAATCCTGGGGTCGATTTTGTATTTCCCCACCTTGCTGTACAAAATGACTTCCTTTACCAAGTGGATAAGGTTCGAGGAGAGATTGTGGAACAGCTAGTGGTCCCGAAGCCATATAGGAGAACAGTTCTCAATCTGGCCCATTCTCATCCACTAGGTGGCCACCTAGCGTATGAGAAAACCAAAGACCGAATGCTACAGCGGTTCTTTTGGCCGGGGGTACATGCAGATGTAAAGAACTATTGTGAATCATGCCCAGAGTGTCAGAAATCGGCCCCAATGCCCCATTTTCGCAGCCCATTAGTTCCCTTACCTGTAATCGAAATCCCATTTGATCGTATTGCCATGGACTTGGTAGGGCAACTAATAAAATCTGCTAGGGGGCATCAGTATATTTTGGTAGTCATGGACTACGCCACTCGGTATCCAGAGTCTGTCCCATTAAGGAACACCTCTTCAAAGACCATAGCTCGAGAGTTGTTCCACATGTTCACCCGCACAGGAATTCCGAAAGAGATCCTTACAGATCAGGGGACTCCCTTCATGTCTAGGGTGATGAAGGAATGGTGCAGGTCTCTCCAAATAAAACAGCTACGCACATCTGTGTATCATCCCCAAACTGACGGGTTGGTGGAAAGGTTCAACAAGACCCTTAAGGGGATGTTAAAAAAAGTGGTGGATGAAGATGGGAGGAACTGGGATTGTTTACTTCCATATCTCATGTTTGCCATTAAAGAAGAAACACAGGCCTCTACAGGGTTTTCACCCTTTGAGTTGTTGTATGGCAGCCGTGGCAAAGGAGACATGGGAGTCTGAAGCCACCCCACACAAAAGTGTGGTAGAGCATGTTGCAGACATGCAGGACCGTCTTGCAAAGGTAATGCCCCTTGTGAGAGAACATATGCTTCAGGCCCAGCAAGCTCAAAGCCGCATATATAATAGATCGGCTTGTGTCCGAACTTTCCATCCTGGGGACAGGGTGTTAGTCCTGGTTCCTACGGTGGAAAGTAAGTTCCTGGCCAAATGGCAAGGCCCCTACAAGATTATAGAATGTGTAGGGGACGTTAATTATAAAGTGTCCCAACCCGGCAAGCGGAAAAAAGAGCAGCTCTACCACGTTAACCTAATTACGCCCTGGAAGGATAGGGAATCGCTGTCCGCCTGTCCTGCAGTTGTAGAGGTAGAAATCCCACAGGTAAAAGTGGCTGAGACCCTCACTAACAGTCAGGACCTGGGGTTAAAGTCAATGTCAAACCTTATAGGATACCCGAGGCACGACGCCAGGCAGTGACAGAGGAGATTAGAAGGATGTTGGAGCTGGATGTAATTGAGGAGTCCCATAGTTAATGGTCCAGCCCCATTGTCCTTGTCCCAAAACAGGATGGTAGCATCCGATTTTGCAATGACTTCAGAAAGTTAAATGAGGTCAGCAAGTTTGATGCATATCCAATGCCGCGGGTAGACGAATTGATAGAAAGGCTAGGGCAGGCCCGCTTCATTACCACCCTAGATCTTACCAAGGGGTATTGGCAGGTACCCCTCACTGAAGGGGCCAAAGAGAAGACTGCATTTTCCACTCCTGAGGGGCAGTGGCAATATAAACGCTTACCGTTTGGCTTACATGGGGCCCCAGCCACATCCCAGAGAATGATGGACGGCATTCTCAAACCACATTGAGTATATGCTTCAGCTTACCTGGACGATGTGGTTATCTTTAGCACAGACTGGGAAAGTCATTTGCCCGGGTACAAGCGGTCCTTGAATCTATCTGGAAGGCGGGTCTGACAGCAAATCCCAAAAAGTGTGCAATGGGGTTAGAAGAGGCCCGCTATTTGGGGTATGTTATTGGAAGAGGGGTAGTCAAGCCACAGGTGTCCAAAATTGAGGGAATTCAGGAGTGGCCCCGGCCCAAATCCAAGAAGCAAGTGAGGGCCTTTCTTGGAATAGTGGGATATTACAGGAGGTTTGTCCAATTTTGCCACCCTAGCAGCCCCGCTTACTGACCTCACAAAAGGGAGCAAAGCTGGAACAGTTACATGGACCCCATACGCAGAGGAAGCCTTTCTAAACTTGAAGGCATCCCTGTGCTGATAGCTCCTGACTTCAAGAAAGAGTTTTTAGTACAGACTGATGCCTCTGAGGTTGGGTTAGGGGCTGTTCTGTCACAAGTAGTGAATGGGGAAGAACACCCAGTAGCATACCTAAGCAGGAAGCTAACCCCCACTGAACGCAGGTATGCCATTGTAGAGAGAGAATGCCTGGCCATCAAGTGGGCACTGGAGAGCTTGAGATACTATCTGTTAGGAAGGCAGTTCAAGCTTTTCACTGACCATGCCCCACTTAAATGGATGGCCCAAAATAGGGAAAAGAACTCCAGGGTCACCAGATGGTTCTTGTCCCTTCAAAATTTCAAGTTCTCAGTAGAACATAGACCTGGAAAGATGCAAGGGAATGCAGTTGCTCTCTCCAGGGTACCTGCATTGGTCGCATACTGTGCTCAGCCCTATGGGCTAGAGGGGGGGGGGATATGTGGTATGGTGACAAAAAGGTCCCCAGTTTCTTGGGGAAAAGTGATTGATGGTATGTATGTTGGGCCACGTATTCTCAGATATTGTTACTGAGGTGAGACCAGTTGTGCTCTTAGCAGAGAAACACTATATCTCTCTGCAAGATTTTTGTACTGTAATTGATGATCCGGGACTGGTCTTACTGGGAACCCGCGGTTACCTTCGCGGGCAGGATGCCCTTAAACCGATCCTGGTGTGTGAAGTTGCCTCTTTTGCAGCCTACCAGCGAGTGAACCCCCACAATATATATATATTTTTTTTGACTGAGCATCCTTTTTGAATGCTGTTGCATTGGAGTGCAGATGGTGCGAGGATATATATATATAGATATACAACCTCCATGTTGCCAGCACTCCCTTTGAGAAAGGCCTGGGACTAGGCCGAAACGTCAGTCTGTAACTTCTACAACAAATCATTTTTTCCTTTTAAGAAGTCCTGAGAGTGCGGACCTTATTGCATTTTGGTATATATATATATATATATATATATATATATATACACATACCTCCCAACATTTTGGAAGTAAAAAGAGGGACAAAAAAATTTTTCCCGCACATAGCGCAGCAATTTTTTTTGACCACACCCCTTTCTGTGGCCACACCCCCTACTTACCATGTTTGTTTTACAAAATTTGGCAGGTTATGAAAGTTTGGAAATATTTCTCCTTATCTAAACTGTGTTTTTGTGTCTCAAAATTGTTACAAAGTATCGTATTTGCACCTGTTACCTGTTCTGGGCTCTCTGCTAAAAGCCAATTAAGTGAGAAACTTTGTTTCTTTTTCTGGCTGTTCAGTGCAGAGAAAAGAGGGACTTTCCAGTACAAATGAGGGACTGTGGGTTGAGCTGTCTGAAGAGGGACTGTCCCTCCGAAAAAGGGACAGTTGGGAGGTATGTATATAAATATATATGGAATCAAAAGGAGCCACACTCGAAGGACTCAACGAAAATAAGAGAGTCTTTGTGTAAATCTGACATATTGGCTGCTCCCACAGCCTTTTTCAAAGTGATGAAGCAAGCACAAACCCCCAACATAAACCCTCAGTGGCGCGAATCACAAACATGGCGTCATATTGTGTCGGTCCCCCTCCCCCACTTACACTGTATGAAACAATGACAAAATAAGCGAAAAAGTAAAACAAGTGAAAAAACTGTATAAAACACCATAGTTGATATGGTAAACACAACAAAACGAATGAATAAACTGTAAGTATAAACCTTCAAAGTTAAGGTCACTCTGGGAACTCTGATCTCTATCTCATGATTGGATACGCCTGCCTATGAAGTTCAAGGCTTAAAGGGCACCTATCACAGCCAAAATCAAACACATATTAACAATCTGACCAGAACAACCTAAACACGTTTAATCAAACTATATATATAGTTTTTGAAAAAAACTGCAGGTTTTAAAACATCCCTTACTTTGTCAAATGGCTTCTTTCACCGAGGGAGTCCATACTGAGACTATAACAGAGAATATAACATGCAAATTTCAAGACCATGCTCAGAGTGTAGCACTGCCTTGAGTATTCTACCCAGAATACCTAGCATTAGTAAACTCCACTAGAAGTATCACGAGATTTCCCTATTTTGTCCCCTGCTGGTGATGTTATTATGCAAATGAAGGACACACACTAACTTCCAGAAGGTGGCAGTACTACTGAGCAGCAGCTAACACAGAGGTTTGGCTGATTTGAAAATAGCTTAGAAGGGTTGATAAGCAACCAAGGAATTTACAGTTGGCTGGGAAGATATAGATAGGAGGAGCCGGTGAAATCCAAGATGCCTGCCTGAGTTAGAACTGCAGTGGAGATAGGGGAGATCTTGCAGGTATAGTGAGCTGATAATTCACATTATACAAACAATTCTAACTGTTTTAAAAATCGGATTTCTTGAACTTTCACATAGTGTATTTACTTAGTAAATGATTATAGTTATTATTGGTGCCCTTTAAAGGGGACCCGTCACCCAAAAAAATTATTCAAAATCCTATATTATCACATTAGTCAAACAAAATTACACTATATAAATTATTTGAATCTTGTTTCCTTCAGTCTGGGAATTCATAATTATAGCAAGCAGGCAGCAGCCATTTTGTGCACACTGTTATTAAGACAAGCCTTGCATCATCTCAGAATCTTGTTTGTGCACCAGAATGGGGGCATAGAGGAGGGACAGACATTTGATTGACAACTGAGATTTTTTAAATGAGCTTACAACAGCTATGAATGCATTAATAAAAAATAGAAATTGGATTTCATGTTTAATTTGAAAAAGACTTTTATTATACAGCTTTTTGTGTCTTAGTGACAGGTCTACTTTAACTAGCTAATCCAACCAATTTGGTGTTGCCAGTAATCAGCATTGAGCAGTTACATGCATTCAAATTAACAAAATTACAGGGTTACCCAAATTTTTGCACAGCCAGTTTTTCACATTTGATTTGATTTCATAAAACTGAGTAGAGAGGGGTTCCCAAACTTTTTTATGACTGTATTTTATTTATATTTTAGATATATATATATATATATATATATATATATATATATATATATATATATTCCAATGATAAGGGTGCACACCAGGATTTTGTAAATTAAAACTTCATGTTTATTAAATAAATTTAAAACAGGAACCGGCCAACGTTTCGGTCTCTCTCTAAGACCTTTATCAAGACGTATATATATATATATATATATATATATATATATATATATATATATAGTCAACTACAAAAGGTCCTCTGCACTCAAATCTGCACAATGGTTTTAAAAAATAGTGGTGAGCACAACTTTACCTTATTTGATATATATATATATATATATATATATATATATATATATATATATATATATATATATATATATATATATATATAGTTTCATACCGTCACACCCTATTTAAAAACACATATAACTTTTATTACTAATTGTACAAAAATATCTTTTAGCCAGACAGTGTAAAGCAACCCCCCCCCCCTTTTTGTACCCGGTTTCATTGTGAAGTGATGGATTCTGGGACTCAAAGTTCAAGAATCCATCCCTTCACAATAGAACAAGGCGAGGGTTAGGTCACTCAGTGAGACACTTTGAAGGGGTGTGGAGCAGGTCACTGAAGCACAGGCAGAATATTGTGGTTTCCTTTCAATCTAAATATGTCTGGCAGTGCAGTTAGGGGGAATAAAAGTCGCAAAGAGCAAAACAATTTGCACAAATAATAAAAATGTGCATTTCGCAATGTAACAATCTTCCTTAAACTGTTATCGCATTGCGCATTTTCATTGCGAATTGCGAATTTTCATTGCGCATTAAACACTTTTAAGAAGTGCTTGAAGGTGTTGTAATCTTTTGGAGGATAACTTTTCGCATTGTGAATATTTTTTCCGTTACCGACTTTTATTACATTCCCCCATTAGTGTTTATGCACCATAAGCACAATTGAATGAAATCATGTCAGAAAGGTGTGGGGAGAGGGGGTCCTTTTCTGCAAGAATAAAAGAAAAGTAAAACCTCACAAAATAATGTAAAATTGCTCAGAGCCTGCTAAGCATTTGTTGAAGGAGAACGAAACCCTAAAAATTAATCTGGCTAAAAAATGCCATATTTTATATCCTGAACTTATTGCAAAGTTTCAGCTTCCCAGTAGCAGCAATGATCCAGGACTCGTCACAGGGGGTTACCATCTTGGAAAGTGTCTAATACACTCACATGTTGAGAAGCTAAGCTTAGGGGTTGTCGCAAATTATCAAGCAGAAAATGAGGTTGCCTGTATATAAGCTGTATAAGCTGATCATTAAATCTGGATGCTAGTTGCACTGGTTTCTGAGCTACCATGTAGTAATTATCTATATTAATTATTAACCAGCCTTTTATTGTGACATTTATTTTCTATGTGTAGTGTATATTGTCAGCTGTGGTTGTCTTGGGCTGGTACATAATATACAACATTTCTAGCCTATTTCTTTAGTTAAGCTTTAGTTCTCCTTTAAGCATGTTTGCAATTTAAAAATTTTTTTTCTAGAGTTCAAGAATTTTAGCAATTTCTACACTGCTAATATAATGAAATATAAGCAAAAGTGCCACCTGCTAGGCTATTGACAGTACAGAATTTCATGGGATAAGGATGATGGATACTTAACTATAATACAAATAACCACACGGACACTTCTGGAGCTGGAGGTTTTAAAGGCCGCAGCTTTTTATTTGTTAAAGGAATAATTCAGTGTGAAAATAAAAACTGTTTAAATAGGCTGTGCAAAATAAAAAATGTTTCTAATATAGTCAGTTACAAATGTAATGTATAAAGGCTGGAGTGATTTGACGTATAACATGTCAGTTAGAACACTACTTTCTTTGAGGTGGGCAATAGACTCGTGTCTGGGGCATGGCACGAGTGCTAACCTTTCCTAAGTGCTAAAATTTCTCAAGTGCTTAGAAATGACAGTTAAACAAGACAGTTCCATGGAACTAACTCCTATCTCTTCTCATTCCTACAGGTAATTCTGCTATATCCACATACTGCCATATCCATATACTGCAACTGTTTATTCTGGTAATTCTGCTATATCCACATACTGCCATATCCATATACTGCAACTGTTTATTCTGGTAATTCTGCTATATCCACATACTGCCATATCCATATACTGCAACTGTTTATTCTGGTAATTCTGCTATATCCACATACTGCCATATCCATATACTGCAACTGTTTATTCTGGTAATTCTGCTATATCCACATACTGCCATATCCATATACTGCAACTGTTTATTCTGGTAATTCTGCTATATCCACATACTGCCATATCCATATACTGCAACTGTTTATTCTGGTAATTCTGCTATATCCACATACTGCCATATCCATATACTGCAACTGTTTATTCTGGTAATTCTGCTATATCCCTACTTGTATTTGTTAACCCCAATAACTTTTGTCTGTCAGGCCTATTCTACTTTAGTTCTTTGATAAATATCTAAAGCACACATCTGTGTCCCCTCCTCAGTGAACAAGAGATATTTTTATAGCCCCAAACCTGGTTCTGGTGTCTGTAAAACTCTGCCCTTTGCTAGCTATTTAATTGATTAATTGATTAATTAGGCTCTGGTTTTCCCAATCAGCTACATATAAATTCAGACCCAGTATTGGGGATGGCACTCGTGTCTGGGGCATGGCACGAGTGCTAACCTTTCCTAAGTGCTAAAATTTCTCAAGTGCTTAGAAATGACAGTTAAACAAGACAGTTCCATGGAACTAACTCCTATCTCTTCTCATTCCTACAGGTAATTCTGCTATATCCACATACTGCCATATCCATATACTGCAACTGTTTATTCTGGTAATTCTGCTATATCCACATACTGCCATATCCATATACTGCAACTGTTTATTCTGGTAATTCTGCTATATCCACATACTGCCATATCCATATACTGCAACTGTTTATTCTGGTAATTCTGCTATATCCCTACTTGTATTTGTTAACCCCAATAACTTTTGTCTGTCAGGCCTATTCTACTTTAGTTCTTTGATAAATATCTAAAGCACACATCTGTGTCCCCTCCTCAGTGAACAAGAGATATTTTTATAGCCCCAAACCTGGTTCTGGTGTCTGTAAAACTCTGCCCTTTGCTAGCTATTTAATTGATTAATTGATTAATTAGGCTCTGGTTTTCCCAATCAGCTACATATAAATTCAGACCCAGTATTGGGGATGGCACTCGTGTCTGGGGCATGGCACGAGTGCTAACCTTTCCTAAGTGCTAAAATTTCTCAAGTGCTTAGAAATGACAGTTAAACAAGACAGTTCCATGGAACTAACTCCTATCTCTTCTCATTCCTACAGGTAATTCTGCTATATCCACATACTGCCATATCCATATACTGCAACTGTTTATTCTGGTAATTCTGCTATATCCACATACTGCCATATCCATATACTGCAACTGTTTATTCTGGTAATTCTGCTATATCCACATACTGCCATATCCATATACTGCAACTGTTTATTCTGGTAATTCTGCTATATCCCTACTTGTATTTGTTAACCCCAATAACTTTTGTCTGTCAGGCCTATTCTACTTTAGTTCTTTGATAAATATCTAAAGCACACATCTGTGTCCCCTCCTCAGTGAACAAGAGATATTTTTATAGCCCCAAACCTGGTTCTGGTGTCTGTAAAACTCTGCCCTTTGCTAGCTATTTAATTGATTAATTGATTAATTAGGCTCTGGTTTTCCCAATCAGCTACATATAAATTCAGACCCAGTATTGGGGATGGCACTCGTGTCTGGGGCATGGCACGAGTGCTAACCTTTCCTAAGTGCTAAAATTTCTCAAGTGCTTAGAAATGACAGTTAAACAAGACAGTTCCATGGAACTAACTCCTATCTCTTCTCATTCCTACAGGTAATTCTGCTATATCCACATACTGCCATATCCATATACATATAGACATCATTGCTTCTGGTTTGCAAAATCCAAGATCCGTAATCTTAGCTCTGTGTTTCTTGTCCAGCTGAGGGGAAAAAAACAAAACACTGATATTATATTGGTTAAAGGGGTGGTTCATCTTTATGTTTTTTACTATCCTATAGAGTGACCAATTTTAATGTATTGTCCTTGCTACTTTTATTACTCGTCTTTCTATTCAGGCCCTCTACTATTCACATTCCAGTGTCTTGTTCAAATTAGTGCATGGGTTGCTAGGGTATTTGGACCCTAGAAACCAGATTACTGAAACCAAACATCCCAACATTTTGGAAATAGAAAGAGGGACAAAAGTTGCAGCACGGCAAATTTTATTGACCATGCCCATTTTTGTGCCCACACCCCCTAATTATGTTAATTTTTACAAAATGTGGCAGGTTATGTAAGTTTGAACTGGTGTTTTTTTCAGTTATTGCAATTTTGCTAATACATAGCAACAGTAAGTTAGGTTGAAAAAAGACACACGTCCATCAAGTTCAACCTTGGGGAAAGCAAAAAAACCCCATCTGAAGCCTCTCCAATTGAAGGTGAATTGCCCTTTAAGCTGTGAGTCTAACTTCTCCCAAGGGACCGGTTATATTTTATTTGTTACAATTACTTATTTGCTTATCTTGAAATTGTTACAAAAGTATCTTAGCTGTACCTGTTGCTGTTCTGGGCTCCCTGCCAAAAGCCAATTCTCTACATCATACTACAAGTTACTTTAAAGGTAAACGACCCCTTAAAAAGGGCCATGAAGAGTAAAACACAGCATGCTCATATTATAAGGCTTCTTACCAGAACATTTTTCAGTTTTATGTCCCTGTGTACAAGTCCTTGACTGTGCAGGAAGCGGATACCTTCTACATCTAGAGCAATCTTTAGCCGTGTCTCAAGTGTAAGGCCTGTCTAAAAAATGAAAGAGGAAAAATAAAGTAAATACAAAACAAGATCCAAATTTCAGTAAACTCCTTATCCAGAAATCACAAGGTCCCAAGTATTCTGGATAATTGATCCCAAAATCACAAGGTCCCAAGTATTCTGGATAATTGATCCCATAGCAGAATATTCTTTTTTTTTTTTTTTTTTTTTTTTTAATTCCTTGAATGTCCTGTTCTTTTATAAAACCACAAAAAAAACTAAAAAACTTTACCTATATAACAATTTTGATAAAACGAACCAAATTGAACACTATTACAACACCAAAAAAATCCCATCACAATTCAAATAGAGGTATGGGAACCAGTCTATTATAAGCAAATAATTAAATTTTTTAAAAGTGAATTAATTTTCTCTGAAATAATAATAATACAAGTTTAACTAATCTGCATGAATCCATATTAGTGACAAACAATCCTGTTGGGTTTAGTTCTTTAGAAGACTTGGGGTTATCCAGATGAGCATCTTTCTGTAATTTGCATCATACAACCTCAAGTTCTGAGCATTCTGGTTAATAGAGCCTATACCTGTATTCTCTATTTTAAAGCAGCGGCAGGATCTACATTACTATAATTAAAAGATGGGCTGTGACTAGGGTTGCCACCTTTTCTGGAAAAAAATACCGGCCTTCCTATATATTTATCTTTTTCCCTATTAATAACATTGGGATCAACTATCATTTTTACCGGCCAGGCTGGTAAAATAGCAGCCAGGTGGTAACCCTAGCTGTGACAAAGTGCCAGCTACTTGTCATGGCTACAAAATGCCATCTGCTCTGTGTGTTGCCCTTAGATTCCTAATTCATTCGTTTTCTTATAATGCCTTTTTAACCCCCACACCTGAATGTGCGGTCACTCGGCAAATAAAGCTACCTCCAACCTTTATGATAGCATTCAGCCCATTTTGACATCACAAATATCATCATCAGTTATTTACATAGCATCAGCAAGTTACCCATCTTGTCCAATATTATTGAAGAAATTGCCCCCAGGGAGCAAACAAGCTAAAGTTAAATTATGCGTGCAGAACAAAAGCTGCTGGTATGTGAACTTAACCCAGGTCATATTTGGCAGCCTCCCACAAAAGAGCAAGTTTTAAACACACTTTAACAAAGCACTTTTAACGTTATGATAGGCAGCAGGTTATCGGCTAAACCGTGCCCTTTTTAACTCACTTCTTCATGTTCTCTAGCTACACAGACATGGAAGTTTCATCTGCAAGGCTTCTCAAACCGATCTGGGAGCAGGAGTGTAAAGCACTGCTCATACAATCTCATATTACGTGCATACAAGGCAGAAGAAAAGTTTACATATTCATGTAGAAAAAAGGGCTGGCACAAACAGTTGAAAAATGCTGAATGTGCACCCAGACCCACCTTTACTCATGGTAAGTGGATTTCTACAGGTGGGATTTTTTTTGTTCCTCATGTTTACAATAGAGGAAAAGTTTGGTCCAGTTTTTACTTCATTGTTCTTTAGCGAGAAATCCCCCATTGTGGCATACACATTATGATTATTTCCTACCAAGTGCATATGTAATATCAATTTTTTCTTACCTTAAGGCCTACATAGAGATCTCTGTGAAGACGTTCTGTGATTAACAGGACAGCAATGCTGGAGCCTCCACCATAACTGTAATCAACCACTGAACCATGTAAATCGACCAGGCGCTCATGCTTTGGCAAGGATCTATGTAAACCGGAAGTGATAACCATATTAACTCAAAATTTATTAAGAGAATTACAAAGTGCGCTATCAAAATAAAACATGAGAAAAAGTGGGTGTTACTAGATTACATTGTATTGCTAAAGTAAAAGAATAACAGTATCTGTATAGAAATGGCACAATTATAATAACTTGTAGGGGTTTATGAAGCAGACATAACTACCTAAAAGTAAGCCTTGGAAGATTTAAAAATATGAGAGAGATAACTTTCTGCTCTGGCTTCTCTTTATATTAAGGTTTAAAGTCACATTTAAAAGGCACCTAAACCCCACTCGATATTGTCTGAGGGATAGGGGATGCTATATCATGTAGTGGAGTACATCCTACATTCAAGCGAACAAAAGATGGTTCCAGTTTTCAATGTCATAGTGCTGCCCCTGCAAAGGCCCCATATGAACAGCAATAGACAGACCAAAGATGACCAAAAGCACGACTGCCTGGCACATTCATAGTTTGCGAGGTGTTGTAGAGTAGAGATGTCGCGAACTGTTCGCCGGCGAACTTGTTCGCGCGAACATCGGGTGTTCGCGCTCGCCGGAAGTTCGCGAACGTCGCGCGACGTTCGCCATTTTGGGTTCGCCATTGTTGGCGCTTTTTTTTGCCCTCTCACCCCAGACCAGCAGGTACATGGCAGCCAATCAGGAAGCTCTCCCCTGGACCACTCCCCTTCCCTATAAAAACCGAAGCCCTGCAGCGTTTTTTCACTCTGCCTGTGTGTGCTGAAGAGATAGTGTAGGGAGAGAGCTGCTGCCTGTTAGTGATTTCAGGGACAGTTGAAAGTTTGCTGGCTAGTAATCGTTTTGATACTGCTCTGTTATTGGAGGGACAGAAGTCTGCAGGGGTTTGAGGGACATTTTAGCTTAGGTAGCTTTGCTGGCTAGTAATCTACCTTCTACTGCAGTGCTCTGTATGTAGCTGCAGTGGGCAGCTGTCCTGCTTCTGATCTCGACTGCTGCAATAACAGTAGTCCTTGTAAGGACTGCTTTTATTTATTTTTTTGTTGTTTTACTACTACTACTACTACTACTACTATAAGAGCCCAGTGCTATTAGTCTAGCAGTGTTGGGGAGTGGGACTGGTGTGCTAATCTGCTGCTCCTAGTAGTTCAGCAGCACCAACTTTAATTTTTTTTTTTTAATATTCATTTTTTTTTTATTTTACTTTTTTTTATTTTACTACCGCTGTAGTAGTGTATAAGTTGACCTTTTAGGCATTATTTGCCCTGTAGGCATTATTTGCACACTGTTTTCTTCAACCCGCCATCGAGCTGTGTGACCTTGTTCCCATTCTGTCTAAATATCCATAATATTACCGTCTCCAGAAAAAACACCGGAGTCACTTTTTTCAAGCAGCATTCATATATTTTACGTAATCCGTATCCACCGCTGTAGTAGTGTATACGTTGGCCTTGTAGGCATTATTTGCACACTGTTTTCTTCAACCCGCCATCGAGCTGTGTGACCTTGTTCCCATTCTGTCTAAATATCCATAATATTACCGTCTCCAGAAAAAACACCGGAGTCACTTTTTTCAAGCAGCATTCATATATTTTACGTAATCCGTATCCACCGCTGTAGTAGTGTATACGTTGGCCTTGTAGGCATTATTTGCACACTGTTTTCTTCAACCCGCCATCGAGCTGTGTGACCTTGTTCCCATTCTGTCTAAATATCCATAATATTACCGTCTCCAGAAAAAACACCGGAGTCACTTTTTTCAAGCAGCATTCATATATTTTACGTAATCCGTATCCACCGCTGTAGTAGTGTATACGTTGGCCTTGTAGGCATTATTTGCACACTGTTTTCTTCAACCCGCCATCGAGCTGTGTGACCTTGTTCCCATTCTGTCTAAATATCCATAATATTACCGTCTCCAGAAAAAACACCGGAGTCACTTTTTTCAAGCAGCCATAATATATTTTACGTAATCCGTATCCACCGCTGTAGTAGTGTATACGTTGGCCTTGTAGGCATTATTTGCACACTGTTTTCTTCAACCCGCCATCGAGCTGTGTGACCTTGTTCCCATTCTGTCTAAATATCCATAATATTACCGTCTCCAGAAAAAACACCGGAGTCACTTTTTTCAAGCAGCATTCATATATTTTACGTAATCCGTATCCACCGCTGTAGTAGTGTATACGTTGGCCTTGTAGGCATTATTTGCACACTGTTTTCTTCAACCCGCCATCGAGCTGTGTGACCTTGTTCCCATTCTGTCTAAATATCCATAATATTACCGTCTCCAGAAAAAACACCGGAGTCACTTTTTTCAAGCAGCATTCATATATTTTACGTAATCCGTATCCACCGCTGTAGTAGTGTATACGTTGGCCTTGTAGGCATTATTTGCACACTGTTTTCTTCAACCCGCCATCGAGCTGTGTGACCTTGTTCCCATTCTGTCTAAATATCCATAATATTACCGTCTCCAGAAAAAACACCGGAGTCACTTTTTTCAAGCAGCATTCATATATTTTACGTAATCCGTATCCACCGCTGTAGTAGTGTATATGTTGGCCTTGTAGGCATTATTTGCACACTGTTTTCTTCAACCCGCCATCGAGCTGTGTGACCTTGTTCCCATTCTGTCTAAATATCCATAATATTACCGTCTCCAGAAAAAACACCGGAGTCACTTTTTTCAAGCAGCATTCATATATTTTACGTAATCCGTATCCACCGCTGTAGTAGTGTATACGTTGGCCTTGTAGGCATTATTTGCACACTGTTTTCTTCAACCCGCCATCGAGCTGTGTGACCTTGTTCCCATTCTGTCTAAATATCCATAATATTACCGTCTCCAGAAAAAACACCGGAGTCACTTTTTTCAAGCAGCATTCATATATTTTACGTAATCCGTATCCACCGCTGTAGTAGTGTATACGTTGGCCTTGTAGGCATTATTTGCACACTGTTTTCTTCAACCCGCCATCGAGCTGTGTGAGCTTGTTCACATTTTGTCTAAATATTGATAATATTATCGTCTCTAGAAAAACCACTTGAGTTACTTTTTTTCAAGCAGCATTCATATATTTTACGTAATCCGTATCCACCGCTGTAGTAGTGTATACGTTGACCTTGTAGGCATTATTTGCACACTGTTTTCTTCAACCCGCCATCGAGCTGTGTGACCTTGTTCACATTTTGTCTAAATATTGATAATATTATCGTCTCTAGAAAAACCACTTGAGTTACTTTTTTTCAAGCAGCATTCATATATTTTACGTAATCCGTATCCACCGCTGTAGTAGTGTATACGTTGACCTTGTAGGCATTATTTGCACACTGTTTTCTTCAACCCGCCATCGAGCTGTGTGACCTTGTTCACATTTTGTCTAAATATTGATAATATTATCGTCTCTAGAAAAACCACTTGAGTTACTTTTTTTCAAGCAGCATTCATATATTTTACGTAATCCGTATCCACCGCTGTAGTAGTGTATACGTTGACTTTGTAGGCATTATTTGCACAGTGTTTTCTTCAACCCGCCATCTAGCTGTGTGTATTATCGTTTCCAGAAAAACCAACTGAGTTTTTGTTGTTGTTGTTGTTTTTTTAAAAATAATGCCAGGCAAAGGCAGGCCGCCACGCAGAGGCCGTGCTAGGGGCCGTGCTGCTATGCAATCCTGTGGCCCTAGCAAATTGCCCAGTTTTAAAAAGCCAATGACCCTGAACTCCCAAAATGCTGAAGAGGTAGTTGACTGGCTTACACAGCACACCCCATCCTCTACCGTTTCTAACTTTACCACAACATCCTCCTCATCCTCCACTGCTATGGCCACCCCACGTAACACTTCCTCCACCACCGGTGCCCCTTCTTCACTGGGGTCAGAGGAGTTATTTTCCAATGAGTTTCTTGAACTGAGTAATGCGCAACCATTATTGCCAGAAGAAGATGAAGGAGATGAGGACCTTACACCAGATTTAATTCTGGCAGAGAACACGATAGAGATGGACATAATGAGTGATGAGGAGGAGGTCCCCGCTGCTGCTTCCTTCTGTGATGTGTCAGAAGAAATTGATGCATCTGAGGAGAATGATGATGAGGAGATTGATGTTTTGTGGGTGCCTAGTAGAAGAGAGCAAGAGGAGGGTAGTTCAGATGGAGAGACGGAGAGTCAGAGAGGCAGTAGGAGAATAAGACTTAGAAGAAGCAGGGAGGACAGCCCGCAGGGATCAGTAGGGCAACAACATGTATCGGCACCTGTGTTCAGCCGGCCAACGCACCCGCCATTGCCGCCAATACCGCCAACTCCGCCAACTTCTACTGTTACCGCCAGATCGCACACTTCCAAAAAGTCAGCAGTGTGGGATTTTTTTAATGTGTGTGCCTCTGACAAAAGCATTGTAATTTGCAATGAGTGCAGTCAGAAACTGAGCCTTGGTAAGCCCAACAGCCACATAGGTACAACTTCTATGCGAAGGCACATGAGCGGCAAGCACAAAGCACTTTGGGAGCAACACCTCAAAGGCAACAGGCAAACTAAAAGCCACACTCCTTCTGGTCCAGCATCTTACTGCTCTACCTCTGCTCTCCTTGACCCGTCTGAACCACCCTCCACTCCGCCTTCCACCTTGACCACCTGTTCCCATTCCCAGTCATCTGCCACCAGCCAAGTTTCTGTGAAGGCCATGTTTGAGCGTAAGAAGCCAATGTCTGACTGTCACCCCCTTGCCCGGCGTCTGACAGCTGGCTTGTCTGCACTCTTAGCCCGCCAGCTTTTACCATACCAGCTGGTGGACTCTGAGGCCTTCCGCAAATTTGTAGCAATTGGGACACCGCAGTGGAAGGTACCCAGCCGCAATTTTTTTTTCTAAAAAGGGAATACCACACCTGTACCAACATGTGCAGAGCCAAGTTACCGCATCTCTGTCACTTAGTGTTGGGCCAAAGGTCCATATGACTACTGACGCATGGTCCTCCAAGCATGGTCAGGGCAGGTATGTCACCTACACTGCCCACTGGGTGAACTTGGTAATGGCTGGGAAGCAGGGAATGGGTAGCTCAACAACAACAGTGGAGTTGGTGTCACCGCCACGGATTGCACGCGGTTCTGCCACCACCTCTACTCCTCCATCGCTCTCTACCTCGTCTTCTTCTTCTTCTTACTCTGCTGCTGGGTCCTCCTTCTCCTCCTCCACACCTGTGCACCCCCAGCTCCCCCTAGGCTATTCGACGTGCCAGGTACGCCGTTGTCACGCTGTCTTGGGGATGACGTGCCTGGAAAGCAAAAACCATACCGGATCTGTACTCCTGTCATCTCTGCAGTCACAGGCCGATCGGTGGCTGACCCCACACCAACTGCAGATCGGAAAAGTGGTGTGTGACAATGGAAGCAATCTGTTGGCAGCGTTGAGACTAGGCAATTTAACACATGTGCCCTGCATGGCACATGTGTTAAATTTAATAGTCCAACGTTTTGTCTCCAAGTACCCAGGATTCCAGGACGTTCTCACCCAGTCCAGAAAGGTGTCGGCCCATTTCAGACGTTCCTACACAGCCATGGCACGCCTTGCTGACATTCAGCAGCGCTACAACATGCCAGTCAGGCGTTTGATTTCTGACAGCCAGACTCGCTGGAATTCAACGCTCCTTATGTTGGAACGTCTGCTGCAACAACAAAGGGCCGTCAACGAGTACCTTTTTGAACTGGGTGGTAGGACTGGATCTGCACAGCTGGGGATTTTTTTCCCCCGTTACTGGGTGCTTATGCGCGATGCCTGCAGGCTCATGCGACCTTTTGAAGAGGTGACAAATATGGTCAGTCGCACCGAAGGCACCATCAGCGACCTAATACCCTTCGCTTTCTTCCTGGAGCGTGCCGTGCGACGAGTGACAGATGAGGCTGTAGACCAGCGTGACGAGGAGCTGGAAGCGCACGATTTCTGGTCGGAATCACCAGAACGAACCCAGGCACCTGCTGCAACGCAGGGAGAGGTGCCAGAAGTGGAGTCAGAGGAGGAAGGTGGCTTTGTGGAGGAGGAGGAGGAGGACCAACAGGAGCAGGCTTCCCAGGGGGCTAGTGGTGACCTTTTGGGGACCCCTGGTCTTGTACGTGGCTGGGGGGAGGAGACCGTGGATGATGCAGTCCTTGATAATGAGGAAGCGGAGATGGATAGCTCTGCATCCAACCTTGTGAGAATGGGGTCTTTCATGCTGTCATGCCTGTTGAAGGACCCCCGTATCAAGAGGCTTAAGGAGAAGGACCTGTACTGGGTCGCAACGCTACTAGACCCTCGGTACAAGCATAAAGTGTCAGAAATGTTACCAACATACCACAAGTCCGAAAAGATGCGGCATTTACAAACCAGCCTGCAAAACATGTTGTACAATGCTTTTAAGGGTGATGTCACTTCAGGAACTCATCAACATTCCAGGGGCAGAGGTGCCAGTAATCCTGCCACGAGCACACCTGCAAGGACAAAGCCCTTTGGCCAGTCTGTAACGTCAGACATGCAAATGTTTTTCTGTCCAAGGCAGCGCCACAACCCTTCTGGATCCACCCTCAAAGAACGCCTCGACCGGCAGGTAGCGGACTACCTGGCATTAACTGCAGATATCGACACTCTGAGGAGCGATGAACCCCTGGACTACTGGGTGCGCAGGCTTGATCTGTGGCCAGAGCTGTCACAATTTGCCATGAACCTCTTGTCTTGCCCAGCCTCAAGTGTGCTCTCAGAAAGGACCTTCAGTGCAGCAGGAGGGATTGTAACTGAGAAGAGAACTCGCCTAGGTCACAAAAGTGTCGATTACCTGACCTTTATTAAAATGAATGAGGGGTGGATCTCGGAGGGTTACTGCACGCCGGAAGACTTGTTCTGACTTCTATGCAGCTGTCCTTCTCTTCAAGCCTCATGACTCCACACACAGCTGTCCTTTAGCGTCCTCCTCCTCCCTCCGCCACCGTTACAAACTAGGGTGCAAACCCTACTGGTTTAATTTTTTCTGGCCTCTGTGCTTCAGTGGCTGCAACCAAAAAAATGCATATTTTCTGCATTTATATGGCATAATTTTTCTGGCCTCTGTGCTTCAGTGGCTGCAACCAAAAAAATTTATATTTTCAGCATTTATATGGCATAATTTTTCTGTCAACTGTGCTTCAGTGGCTGCGACCAAAAAATGCATATTTTCTGCATTTATATGGCATAATTTTTCTGGCCTCTGTGCTTCAGTGGCTGCAACCAAAAAAATTTATATTTTCAGCATTTATATGGCATAATTTTTCTGGCAACTGTGCTTCAGTGGCTGCGACCAAAAAAATGACTATTTTCAGCATTTATATGGCATATTTTTTCTGGCCTCTGTGCTTCAGTGGCTGTGGCCAAAAAAACTGGGCAAACAATGCCTACAAGGTCAACGACGTTGACCTTGTAGGCATTGTTTGCCCAGTTTTTTTGGCCACAGCCACTGAAGCACAGAGGCCAGAAAAAATATGCCATATAAATGCTGAAAATAGTCATTTTTTGCCATACGTTGACTCAACGTATATGGCAAAAAATGACTATTTTCAGCATTTACGTGACATATTTTTTCTGGCAACTGTGCTTCAGTGGCTGCAACCAAAAAAACTGGGCAAACAATGTCTACAAGGTCAACGTATGGCGAAAAATTACTATTTTCAGCATTTATATGGCATATTTTTTCTGGCAACTGTGCTTCAGTGGCTGCGTCCAAAAAAACTGGGCAAACAATGTCTACAAGGTCAACGTATGGCGAAAAATGACTATTTTCAGCATTTATATGGCATATTTTTTCTGGCAACTGTGCTTCAGTGGCTGCGTCCAAAAAAACTGGGCAAACAATGCCTACAAGGTCAACGTATGGCAGTTGTTTAAAGAGAACAGTAGATTACTAGCCAGCAAAGCTACCTAAGCTAAAATGTCCCTCAAATCCCTGCAGACTTCTGTCCCTCCAATACAGAGCAGTATCAAGCAGATTACTAGCCAGCAAACTTACTATCATCTGTCCCTGAAATCACTAACAGCTCTCCCCCTACACTATCTCTTCCAAGCACACACAGGCAGATTTTTCAGATACATTTTTGCCCTTGATCCCCCTCTGGCATGCCACTGTCCAGGTCGTTGCACCCTTTAAACAACTTTAAAATCATTTTTCTGGCCAGAAATGTCTTTTCTAGATGTTAAAGTTCGCCTTCCCATTGAAGTCTATGGGGTTCGCGAACCGTTCGCGAACCGCTCGCATTTTTGCGCAAGTTCGCGAATATGTTCGCGAACTTTTTTCCGACGTTCGCTACATCCCTATTGTAGAGGGGGTATTAATGGCTATCAACGTCACAACAAGCTTAGACCGTAGGTATATAATCCAAATTTATGGCATTTTACCACAACCATGCCAGAAATCCCCATAAATTGTCTTGTGAAATGCATGAATGTGCCAGCAGTGGCAACAGTAGACAGAATTACCAAATCTGCCCATGTGCCACAGATTTTAGCAGGGAACTATGACCGAAAAAACAGCTAGGCAAGGTTGCAGGAAAATGTATATTAGAGGATAACCAGACTCCCCGACCCTTACATATTACACTAGGTAATACTTATAGACCTCCCTATTTACTGAAGAAATAAAAACTAAGCAACGAAAAAAAAGTTTTTATTTTCATACACTGTAATTTATGTTTTATCCATATTCTGCTTTACCTCATATAATGAAATTCCAAAGCCAAGTCATTCCAGTGTTTCTCATCAGGGGGGACCACAGACTTCAGAGCACATGGGAAGTGCCCACCCCAGCTATCACACAAGTAAACTACTCCATACTGTCCTCTCCCCAACTCACGACCTATCCTTGGTTTACCTGAAGATGGCCCAAAATTAGATTGTTTATTAAAGATGATATTTTACAACAAACACATTGTGTGCTTTTTTTTTTAAAATTTTTTTACAAATGTCTTTTCTGGAGAAAGAAACATTTTACCAATAATACTGTGACTTACAGTTTTACAAGTTGTTCCTGGGTAAAATGCATTAAGTTATCTGGTTACACTGTCAACATTTGGGGAACAAAAACTTCCCTTATATATACACACACATCGGTTTGAAGGATAACCAAATGCACTGCTATTCAAACCCAATGTAGGAGTGCAACATACCCCAATTGGGTGTCCGCTGTCGCAAAATAAATGCTTCAAAATCTTGGAAATGAAGGAGAACACTAAAAAAAGCATATCTTATGCTGTGTAATTTCTTTTATTGCCGACTACCAGGACACAACATGTTTTCGGGGTTTAACACTTGATAAAGGGCACTTGAGGCCCGAAACATGTTGTGTACTGGTAGTCGGCATCATTATCCAGAAAGCTCTGAATTAAGGGAAGCAAATAATCTAAATTTTTAAAAATGTCGTCCGTTTTCTCTGTGATAATAAAACAGTCTCTTATTGGGGGCAAAACTAGCCTTTTGGATTTATTTAATGTTTAAAGGAGAAGGAAAGTTTAAAACTAAGTAAGCCTTATCAGAAAGGTCCACCTAAATATACCAGTAAACCCTCGAAGTAGTGCTGCTCAGAGCCCTTAGTCAAAAGAAAAACTGCATTTCTTTCCTTCTATTGTGTACACATGGGCTTCTGTATCAGACATCCTGCCTTCAGCTTAAACCTCCTTGCCCTAGGCGTGAGCATGCTCAGTCTGCTACTCCTCCCCCCCCCCGTTTGTAAAGTGAGCATGGAGAGACTCGGGCAAGTGATGTCACACCAAGCTAATACTGAAGCTGCTATCCTAAAGAAATAGAGCTTATAGAGCTTTTTACTCAGGTATGGTAAAACATTCTACAGAATAAATATAGCATTCTAGCTTGCACTATTGCAGCTAATCTATTGGCAATAAAATGCCTCTGTAGCTTTCCTTCATCCTTTAAACGAGTTTCTAGTAAAAGATCATAATTATGGAAAGATCGCTTAACCAGAAACTGCCAGGTCCCGAGCATTCAAACTCCTTGAAGATAATGCCCTGGGTGGAAAAGTTCTTGTCATTAGAATATCTCCGACAAGTATCAAACATGCGTCTGAAAACTACTCTCCCTCATTATTCACCATTTTCCATTATGGGGTAATATTCCCCATCTATTTAACATGCAAAATTATATCTACTGGCCAAAATATTAGATCAAATACCTGGTAGGGCCTTATAATTATTTAATTAATGCACTTATAGCTATCCCACTATGCCCATTAGTCTGCATGCCCGTGATGAAATACGATTACCTAAACCATGCATTCTCCTTTCAAATTACTATGTTCCTAGTACTACATCATTATCTTCAAGATGCCCTCCACTCACAAAGACCAAACTAGTATCTGGTTTAGATAAAGCATTTACCTATAGATTAATGTTTAGTTTGATGAAGATAGTGATATCCTGAGACAATATGCAATTAGTATTATGAATTAGCTTTATTAGCTTTTGTTCAGCAGCATTCCAGTTTCAATTTTTTCAGCAACATTCTGGTTGCTAGGGTTTAATTTACCCCAGAAACGTAACTAGAGGGGGGCGGGCCCTGGCCCGCTCACACCCCCTGCTCCCCCAGTATTTTTGCCACTGATTTACCCTAAGAACCAGGCAGTGGTTTGAATCAGAGACTGGACGGTGAACAAAAAATTTACTGAAATAAAAATTGAAATTAAAAAAAAAAAAATTGTAGCAACATGGTGCATGCCAGCCCCCCACCACGTGCTTAAGCTTTGGTGTTAGAAGTGAACGGGTCAATGGGAGGCAGCATTACTACTGCACTAGTGTACTCTCTGCACTAGAAGAGCGGAAATGGTTTAAAATGCAAATCCAGCTCTTAGATTTACATCTTTTTGCCACCCGTGGTAACTGGCTGCTCACTGCCACCTGAGGCAAGATTCTAACCTCTATAAACTAACCTAACATGCTTATTGTGAGTGCTATTGGATTATTTTGTTTTATGAGGAAAAGACTATTTAAAAGAGGGTTTACATTCACTTTATGAATAATATTTAATAAAATCAGTGTTAAAGGTTATTTTGCACATGACATATATACCCTTGTGGTGTAGGTGGGAACTTGACATAACTGAAATTAATTTTAATTGGGAGTATTAACCTGGTGTAGCATAATTACATCTTACTTCAGTCTATCTACATAACACTAGCTGCTTACTGGCCTAAGCCAAAAAAAAAAAAAAAAAAAAAGAGAATGCCTTCAAGGCTAGAATTAGCTCCACTGTTTAAACTATTGGATAGGCTTGCTGCATGGTAAGAAGCCACGGCAAAGTAAAACATCTTGCAGGGACCTGCTCTCCAAAGACAGACGTGCCAGACGTGGTGCATGATCTTTACGAACCCTTAACCACAGATCATTAGTTTTTTCCAGTCGACCACAGTGCCCAATCTCTAGCTAAAAAAAACAAAATACAAATCATACAATGGATAAAGAGACTGCTATATTTCTAGTAGGTGCAGTGCTAGGTGCCTGGGCAACACATGCCCAAAGTCTCATACTTTAAACTGTTGCACCTAGTAATGCTTATTATAGAGATTAAGGTGAATAAGGCACAAAGTGTAGCACAGACATCTTAGCCTATTCAAAAATAAACTCAATGCTACCTTTTGAAGCACTAGCAGCCTATTCTACAGTCTCCAAGAATGTGGAGACACTCACACCAATCTATGAAAGCTCTATGGGACAATAGTTTATGAATTGCACTTTTTTTTTGCCCGTCTGTACTATTGTAGGTATTGCAAAAATGGATATTTGCTAAAGTTTTTAATAACCACAAGGATAAATAGATAGATTGTTACCAAAGTGTTCTCATTACTAACCTGCTTGAGAGATGCAGCAAATGCCTCATGGGAACTTTTCAGTCGTTTGCAAAACTGGCTGCAGATGCTCTTGGCAAGTTTAGAAGCACTTAGACTTTCTATAGCATCCTGAGCAACTCGGCGTTTCCATTCAGTGGTGATGGTAGGAGGACTCACCCAGGTGATGCGCTGGATGATCTGAAGAATGAAAAGGTATATATTTGTAGTAGTTGTGCGGGTTAGTAGTAACATTTCTTTCTAAGGTAAAATCTCTGTGCATCAGAAACAAGGGACAAACAGTGCACACGATCAGCATTTGAATGCTTTGATAATACTTACTTATAAGGGTCCACATGGCAGCTGCCTGTCTGCAGCAAGCAATTGTCATTTATAGTAAAGATAGAAGTAGCATTCCCACAAAAATGTCAGCGGCAGAATGCTTTTTTTTGCTGGACTAGAAGGCTAACTCAGTCAACCTGTCTGGCACATGCTGCACACCAATACTCAACATAGCCGGTGACCGTGAATAATTCTGGCATTCAATGAGTAAAATCTTTTACAAATGCCAAAAAGAATTCTACACTGAGGGGATTATGTATTAAAGGTTGACTTGTGGGAGGCGTGGCTAGCCGTGAGAAATAGTGGAAGCGTCTCTGTAAGGCTCTCAGGGCTAGATATATAATCTGCCCCATCCAGGCAGACAGTTGGCCCCAAGTTACTTACTGTTGCTCCAGTGGTCGGGGCGCAGTGTCCGCTCCAGTTTAAGCCGACTTTCGGCTCTCTGCTGCCAACCAGATTAGGGCGCGGATCGGGGCCTACTCAAGAGGTGGAAGCCTGGGGCTTGCGTGAGAGCGCGACCCAGAGAGGTGGGCAGACCCGAACCCAGGAGCAACAGCGCCACACCCTACTCTGCTGACAGCCTTTGGAAACCTGACAGGGGGTAAGTGCCCTGCTGCTTATATAACCTCCATACTCCAGCTGCATCGACAATCACTCTCTGCTGGGGTGGGCCCAAGCACAAACGGGCAGGGAAGGAACTAAAGGCCCAGGCTGTTAGGCCCTAGATTGATCAGCCGACTGTAAAGTCAGGAAGATTAGCAGGACAACAGAGGAGGCAGGGGAAACATTGTTACCTGCCTGTTTCTTTGTTTGCACCCACTTAAGTGCCTGTTGCCTGGAACGCTGCCTCATTACAGGGGCCAAGCAGATTACTACCTGTACACTGTGAATTTCCTGCACTGTTTAAACAAGATAGTATACCATATGGACTCTTCTCTAGGGGCAATATGAGCAATGAATCGGAGTCAGTTCAAGTCCTGAATCACCCGCTCTTCCATGCTAACTAGCATTATGCAGTGAGATATCAAGTAAGGCGCTGCTGTACGTGTGACTTCTATCCTCAGTGCCCATGATAAACCGGCAGTGATCATTGGATACAAGCGCGTTGGTTGGTTATACAGTGCTTATTTGTTATAGTAACCATTCATATCCATTCGTCTCATTATGGGGAAGCTTACGCAAAAACCCAAATCTGATGCGGCGGCCCGATTGGAGCAGTATGCCCGCACCAGTGCCCATAAAACTACAGGCTCTGCATCTCCCACCCCACGAGCGTCTCCCCCACTCTCGGCCACGCTGAAATAGAACTGGTACCTGATACACCCACGGATCCCACCCCAGCGGACCTGATGTCTGCAATGTCAAACTACTTTACCCTCAATGTTCACGTCAAAGATTGAGGAACTTAAAGTTGACTTTTCACTGATCAAGCAGGACATCCAGAACATTAGGGAGTGAACGGGTGAGCTTGAAGAGAGAGTGGGAGGAGTGGAGGACCGCACTGCGCCTCTGTCTCAAGAAGTAAATCACATCAAACTTCAGCTTAAGGATATGGCAGACCGCATGGATGATATGGAAAATCATCAACGCCGCTCTAATGTTCGGATCCTAGGTCTTCCTGAAAGAAGTGAAGGCTCCAATCCTGAGGTTTTTGCTGAAAGCTGGGTAAAGGAAGTGTTGGGTGAAAATGTCTTTTCACCACAATTTGTGGTAGAACGTGCACACCGGGTTCCGTTGCGGCCCCTTCCTCCAGGTGCACCACCACGAGCATTCCTGATTAAGTTGCTCAATTACAGGGATAGAGATATCGCACTCAAGGAGGCCAGGAAGAAAGGGAACATCCAATATAATGGAGCTCGGATTTCCCTGTACCCGGATTATTCATCGAGTGCAAAAGAAACGCAGTTCATACATAGGAGCCAAGCGTAAACTTCGAGACCTAGGATTGGAATATGCCATGTTATATCCAGCAAAACTCAAAGTGATGGATGGAGGAAAAGCACATTTTTTGGAATTAGCACATTGGACCGGAATTAGCACTTGAGTGGCTGGAGCATAGACCCACCAACGCCAGGAGCCCTTCAAGGGAATGAAGCGAAAGCACAAGATCTGGATCGTCACTGATTAATCCTGTGGATGTACAAATTGTATGGCTTTCAAGGAGTTGCATATCCACTTCGCTGGGTGGTAGATATGCTTCACTCAAATATATTTGAGTGCAACCGGAGCTAATACACTGTTGATAGTACAGCATCCTTATGTGACCACTATACTTTTTGGCTAGTTAGCCCTATTTCTATGTGTTTGGCACACCCCCGTTTGGGTATATTCTGTTTTGGGAAAATGTATCTCCTGGTTGGGGGGAGGATACCGGGTGGAGGGTCTAATGCTGGGGTCTATTTGTTATGCTCTTTTTTCTCCCCTTTCTCCTACTTTCTATGCTCTCTCTCTTCTTTGTGGGCTTCCCCTTCTGAGAAATGTTTTGTATGTATTTTGTGCCAGCCTGGGGGTCAATTCATGTATTCTTTGGAAGGTATTATGGCAGGAGGTAGGCTGAAAATAATATCGTGGAATGTTAGGGGTCTAAACAATAAGGTCAAAAGGTCATTAGTGTTAGACCATCTCAAAAAACAAGGGGCTGATATAATGCTACTTCAGGAGGGTCCAGGCTCTTAAAAAGCAATGGTTGAGTCGTACTCTGCATGCTGAGTATTCAACGTACTGTATTCAAGAGGGGTAGCTATTTTGTTCAGGAAAACAATTAGCCCTAATATTGAGAAAGTGATGTCTGACAGATACGGTAGATTCCTTATTCTTAAGGTAACAATTCAGACATATACCATGATAATTGTTAATGTATACTCCCCTCCCCCTGGGGATTTAAGTCTATTGTGAACAATACTAGGCAACTATCCAACATATTGGTTGGGAGACTTTAACTCTGTCTCTGACCCTATGATGGACAGGTTGCGACCGCTTAGGGGAGAATCGGGAGCCTTGGGTGACTAGCTACAAGCCAAAAACCTTACTAATGTCTGGAGATGGTTTCATCCATCTGAGAAACAATACTCGTGCTATACGACATCCACCTCTGCCCTGTCCCGAATTGACTCAGTGTTGGCCTCTCCCCCAGCCCTGCAGAAGGTGGCCTCTGTCTCCTTCATTCCTAGAATCTGTTCAGATCATGCCCCGCTATTATTGGAATTACAACTGGGAGGAGGTAATGGGTCTCGACAATGGAGACTGCCCCCAAAGTGGACTGCTCATGAATTGGTTAGAGATGCAGCTAGAGCGCAAAATAAGGAATATTGGGAAATTAATCAGGACACAGCCCAGGAACAGGTTGTTTGGGATGCAAGTAAGGCCTTTACTAGGGGGTTATATATATCGCTAATAAAAGGGGCTAGAGTTAGGCAGGATGCAGAACTCAAACTCCTTAGGGGGAAGTTATTAGAAGCGGAAACAGCATATACAAATAATCAAGCCGAACCATTGGGATTGGCAACTGCTCAGAGGGCTGTTAACCTGGCTTATACACATAAATACTCCCAGTGGGAACTTCAGAGAGCTGCCTCTTGGTATGACAAAGGGGACAAATGCGGCAAGCTTCTTGCTATCCTTACTAGAGACCCCAGACGACTAACCTCTATTCCTGGGCTGACCTCTGAAGCAGGACAGGAAATCCGCACTCAGGAACAGATCCTCTCAGAATTTGTTAAATTCTATTCTAGCCTCTATAGCTCCAAAGTGCAGTGTTTCGTAGACTCATTGGATCAGTACCTAAATGAAATCCGAATACCTAAACTTTCTCAGGAGGATGCAGAACCTCTAAATTCTTGCTTTACGGTAGATTTCGGATGCTATTGACGAGTTCCCCAATGGAAGGTCCCCCGGTCCGGATGGACTTCCCATTGAATGGTACAAGGCGCATAAAGATATAGTGGTGCCTAAGCTTAGTTCATTATTTAATGCTATACCACAGGGAACACATCTCCCAGATAGTACCAAACTCGCCACTATTACTCTAATTCTTAAATCTGGCAAACCATCTGATAGATGCGGATCTTATAGACCAATCTCGCTCCTCAATTCGGACATTGAGATAATTGAGTCCTAGCGAACAGACTCAAAAAAGTAATTGAGAATCTCATACACCCTGATCAAACCGGATTTATGCCAAACAGAACCACAGATATTAACATTAAGTGTCTATTTACGAACATTTGGGCTAAACATGCCACTATGGGGGAGAGAGTAGTGGTATCGTTAGACACGGAGAAGGCCTTCGACACTGTAGAGCGGCCCTTTCTTTGGACCCTTCTGCAGCGATATGGGCTTGGGGAAAAATACATACTGTGGGTGAAAGCGCTATATGATTCTCCGAGAGCTTGACTACTGGTAAATACGCGTTTCGTGTCCTGGAATACTTCCTCAGGGGCAAATTACCCACACAACCACTCAACACAATTTATCAGGTTGTGTCGAGTGGTTGTGTGGGTAATTTGCCCCTGAGGAAGTATTCCAGGATACGAAACGCGTTGGGCTCTGTTAATGCTCTGTAAAGTTCGAATTTATACACAATAAAAGTTTACATTCGTTCCCATAACCATTGTGTTTGAATGTAAAAATACCTAAGAAAGGGCAGAAACAGACTCTACAATCTGAAGCGTCTGACACGAGGTGAGAGCCGACTTCCGGGAGCAACACGCCGAAAAGAACTACCAGACCCGGTGCCTGCTGCAAAACTTCATCACTCCTTCAACACTCATCCAGATCGCTGATCCGACCAGCTAACTAATCCAGGAGGGCCGCATCATCGGACCGCTACCAGCAGAGGTTTAGATTGCATTTGATTACCACTGTCCGTTAAACCTTTCTGTCCCCCTTCATAGGCTAGCCGACTTTTCCACACTATCTTGAGATTTTCCCCGCTAGGTAAACAGCCGATGAGATCAACTGCAACAGGACACTGAAGCGATCACGGTTTTAACACTGCAAGACACTCTATGAATCGCCTGTGAGTAGTTCTCAGTGTATTAACCTTTAAGATAAAGGATAATGTGCGCTGTCGGGTTTATTCTTCTTTCCTAGGTTTGTGACATTCAGACATAGCGCACCTCACTTAGCTTTTACGATTCATTTTTATGTGGATACGTGGATCTAAATTTTTTGGTGCAGCTCCAATCCCCCATTTTCCCAGCAAGCGCGGACTTTCATTCCCTCCTTCCTAACATCATTGGAGCGGCTCTTTCATCACTGCAGGACATCTTCCACAAGCGCTGTGCAAGAAAGGCCTCCTGCATTGCACTGGACTCCACACACCCCTCACACGGACTGTTCATGCCGCTCCCATCCGGCAGACCCTTTCGCAGTATTAAAGCCTGATCAACCAGGCTACGCGAAAGCTTTTTTCCCACAAGCGATCAAACTCCTCAACTTACTGCCTGCCCTCCCACTACATTCCAGACACACTTGATAACACAACTGTTAACTGAACTTTTCTTTACACACCTGGACTACCTCAGAGACACATCTCACTATGTATTCGTATACTGCTGAGATGACAAAGTTTGACTTTGACTTGAATTTTTCAAGATACTTTATGCTCCAAAGCTGCTACAAGTCCGAATCTGAAATACTCAAGCTATAACCTGTCAAATCTATGTAAATGTCAATGGCCTTCATGATTTTCGGGTTTCTACACTGGTTTGCGCTCAAAAACTCGATAAAAATCAAGGTACTTAATGTTTTTTAGCCTATAAACTTGATAAATTTGAGGTATTCAAGTTTTTTCCCCGATTGCATTTAATAGTTTTTAACATTCCGATTTTTTCATAAATAAGCAAACATTTGAGTTTGTTTAAATTATGGATTTGTTCGAGGTAGAAAAAAACTCACAAACTTGACCTTTAATAAACAACCCCCTGAAAGAATCCATATTAGATATGACTTAACTGCTATGCATGTTACCCCAGTCTTTTAAAAGCTAAATTGGAATCTAGAGGATAAGAGGGGACTTACCTGCACAATTTGCTCCCACACCATTCTGGTGACAGTAGAACCTGAATTGAAAGTGACTTCCACATGATAAGCTGCATTTAATATCTGCAAAAACAAAAATGAAAACAGTAAATTATGTTTCACGAGAAAAAAAAAACCCAGCAACAACAAAAAAAAAAGTTTATTTGCCTAACACTATACTAGGCATTATATGCACTAGCCACTACTTTACAAATGAAGTTTTGCATCAGGTCTAGAACTTTTTTTTTATATGTTAATAATAAAATGGTTAATATTATATATAATCAGAGTTGTTGCCAACTAAAAATAAATGTGTGGCAAAAGGATTGCTTTATAGAGATTTGTAGATTTTTGGCTTAGCTCATGGTCTTTAAATTAATTTATATGTTCTAAAGCAGGGGTCCCCAACCTTTTTTTTTTTTTTTTTACCAGTGGGCCACATTCAAAAGTAAGAGAAGTTCTTTTTTTTTTTTTTACATGTGCATTGTTTGTAACTAATAGTTCACAAACATGTATTGGAATAGGCATGGTGAGCAAAAACATAATGTGTATTTAGAATGCATAATTCACTTCATGGAAAGTGTCTGTTTCACAATTTAATGCATAATATAAGAATATTTAAACCTGCTTTAGGTGGTTGCTGGTAACATGTGAGGATGACTCCTGTTGAGACTTCTCCAGGCTGCGAAGGCACCTCTCTAGTGTTCCCACAAAGCTTTCACGTAGATAGTCCACTGAACTGATCAGCTTGTTAACTACTGCCTGATTAAGCCTTGAAATAATCAATTCCTTAATTTGAAAGATGCAGCATTTAACTTCTTGTGCACTAACAGGCTCTCCATTTTGTGGTATTGCAATGTCTGGAAAAAGAAGTACATTAAACAGGAAAATACTTAACATAATTCTCCACACAGTGCATAGAATACCTAAATCCAAATTCTTCTTGTCTTGCACATGGTATTCAGCAAGACAACAAATTTCAGTCACACAAAAGGCAATTCTTACAGATAGACCCATTAGATTAACCGTAATGACAAATGAGGCCTTCAAGCCCCTCCTGATGGTCAGCTGATGGTCTCTCTAGTTTGAGGCACAGTTAAACAGGAATTTCAATTCTGAACAACACATTACAAATTTATTTTGATCTCACAGTGGTCAGTTTAGGGCCCCATATAAAGATGGCTGAGAATCACCAAACTAGTAATTAATACTATAGAAGGGCTTTTGAAAGATATATATATATATATATATATATATATATATATATATATATATATATATATATATATATATACACATACATATATACACAGTATCTGAGGGATCCATACAAACAGTTTTGATCCACTTGTGGTTGATTACACTGGTTAAAGGACAAGGAAAGTTAAACTAAAGAAGTAGGCTAGAAATGTTGCACATTATGTTTTGAGCTTCTGTACCAACCCCAGACAACCACAGCCCTTTAGCAGTAAAGATCTGTGTCTCCAAATATGCCCCAATAGCTCCCCATCTTCTTTTCTGCTGATTCACTGCACATGCTCCATAAGGCGGTCAGTTACTGAACTTAGGGACTGACTCAATATATATAGTACACATTGAATATAAAGGTCACAGTATAAGGCTGATTAGTAATTAATATGGATAAAATCTACATGGCAGCACAGAAACCAGTGCAATTAGCATCAGAATTTAATCATCAGCCCTGTAGCATCAGCTTTCATTACAGACCAACTTCATTTTCTGTTTGATAATTTGCGAAAACCACTAAGCTTAGCTTCTCAACAGCCGCTCATGTGAGTGTCACAGACACTTTCCAAGATGGTGACCCCCTGTGACAAATTTGTCAAAAGATCTGGATCATTGCTGCTATTGAGATGATGAAGCTTTAGGCTGGTGCAATAAGTGCAGTATATAAAACATTTCATTTTTAGCCCTATTCATTTTTAGGGTTTAGTTCTCTTTTAAGTGTCTGTCACGGCTAGGTATCTAGCCAATCACTTATTCCGCTTGTATGTGGTTATTGATAAACATGACTGACAGAAGCCAGTATACCTTTTCCCTGAGGGGATGAATAAAATATGGGCAATTATGTATAGAAAAAACATTTTCATCACCTGGACACTTTACCAGATAATACATTAAATGGCCAGTGTGACTGCCTCAAGTGACCCAAAAATCTAAACACACAAGAAACCAACAAACATAAAAGTAGGGTAAACCAAAAAAACACGTTTCGTGCCTGTTGGGGCACTTACTCATAGGCTTTGAGTAAATGCCCCAACAGCCACGAAACGCATTAGGTCACCACTATGTTCTAATAAACTTTTTACTACTTTTGACTGATTCTTGGATGTACTAACAACTAATGTTTTTCATAAACAACAAAACCTCCTGAAGTGTACATATCACTTATATGAAATAAGGCTTGGGTTGCAAATGCATTCTGCCTGTGCAGAGAGAGCCGATAAAGCCTAATGCCTGGGGGGGTCAGTTAACAGCAACAGGAATAGCATCCGCCTGTCACTAAGCACACAGGGTGAAGTTCGGCCTGAAAATGCATTCTAGAGCAGCCCCATGTGCACAAGAGACAGGATGACACCATTCCGGTCACTGCTAAGAGACGCATAATAGAAAATGCTTGGTCTGACATCAGCTTAATGAAGCAAACCTACTGACCGTAAAACCAATTGCCACAGGCAGAGAATTAAAGTGGACCTGTCACCCAGACACAAAAAGCTGTATAATAAAAGCCATTTTCAAATTAAACAAGAAACCCAATTTCTATTTTTTATTAAAGCATGCATAGCTGTTGTAAGCTCATTTGAAAATCTCAGCTATCAATCAAATATTGTCTGCCCCTCCTCTATGCCTTAGGCATAGAGGCGGGGCAGGCAATTACTTTTCATTCAGCACTTCCTAGATGTCACTGCTCTCCACACACTCCCCAGTTCTCTTCACCATTTAACTGTGTAGCCAAGACATGGGGATGGACATCAGGTCCCTCATTCTGGTGAACAAGATTTTAAGATGATGCAAGGTCGTGATAAAAGTGTAGATATCAAGGCTTTTTGAGGGAGTCCTGATACAGAGTTTTTCACACGGTGTGAAAGAGTATTTAGGCCTCTGGCGAAGACAGTCTGGGCAAAATGAGAGATTTGCAAAAATTCAAAAACACATTTGGGAGGAATATGGAACTTATTTTGGACCTCTGCAAATGTCCACTGTTCGAGTGTCAATGGGTTTAGAGGGTAATATATTCTAAGCAATCCCAGGGGGCCCAGTGATTCTGAAACCTTTTTATCAAACCTGGAGAGAAGACAGGATTAGCCAGAAAAGTTTTTAACTAGGGAATGTGGATTTGCTAATCTATTTTTTGATTTATATTGTTTCCAGATCCTCAAAGTGAAGACCATTGGTGCTAAAACTGTTAGCATTCCCCTTTCTTTGTTGCTCCGTAGGAGTGACCTGGGAGGTACTGGGGAGATCCAGAGAGACTCAAGAAATGCTCATTTGCTGGTGGATTTATATGTAGTCCATCGTGGGATCTGCCGCAAGTGGGATGCCCCATAATATGCTTGCAAGACTGGAACAGCTAGTCCGCCCTGATATTTGTTGGCCGACAAAACTGATCTCGCTATCCCGTGCCTCACACAAACCTTAAAAATGTCGTCTGTAGATCCCGGAGGACCTGTCTAGCGACTACCACTGAAAGAGTCTCAAACAAATACAAAATCTTAAGAAAGGATTGCCATCTTGAGCACTGTGATGCGCCCCAGCTAGGATATTGTATAAGGACTCCATTTAAGCAAGGATGACTTGATTTTCTGTATTAAATGGGGGAAAATTACTTTGATAGAGTTGATTATATGTTTTAGTTAACTGAATTCCAGGATATTTAAGAGATTGAGTCCTCCACGTATAATGGAATTTGGATGCCAGGTAAAACTTCCATCTTATCCACATTTAGTTGGTAAGCCCCAGTGCTTGCTTTATTGTGACAAAAGGACATGCAAATTAGGAAGGGATATAACCGGATTTCTTAAAGTGAGAAGGATGTCATCTGCAAATATAGAGACCACGAATTCTTATTGCTGGATCTTAGGACCCGCTATGTCTTTGTGGTTTCTAATAGAGGTTCAATGCATAAAAGCAAAGGGGAGAGGGGGCATCCCTGCCTAGTGCCATTACGTATGTGGATCCGTTTGTGAGAGGCCTCTGGCAGTTTCAGTTGCTGAGGGATTGGAATATACGTTTTGGATGGCCTTAAGAAAGGGGCCCCAATGCCGAGTGGGTCACGTATGTATGTATGTATGTATGTATGTATATATATGTATGTATATATAAGTATATATAAGTGTGTATATATATATATATATATATATATATATATATATATATATATATATATATATATATATATATACACACACATGTATATATACATGTATATATATGTATATATATATATATATATATATATATATATATATATATATATATATATATATATATATATGTAGAAAAACGCTTGCACTCAAATCCAGTCTTGGAGATACTGTGGGTGCTCGGTCAAGGTTTCAGCATACAATCATTCGATAAGGACCCGCACTCCAATGTTTCGTGAAAAAAGTTTTTTTATTTTAACTTGTGCATCCAACGTTTCGGCCCATGCCTGGGCCTTTATCAAGGATGATAAAGGCCCAGGCATGGGCCGAAACGTTGGATGCACAAGTTAAAATAAAAAAACTTTTTTCATGAAACATTGGAGTGCGGGTCCTTATCGAATGATTATATATATATATATATATATATGTATATGTGTATATGTATATATATATATATATATATATATATATATATATATAAAAATGCAATGGGCGACAAAAAATAGTGGAGGTTTTATTGAAATCTAACGTTTCGGCTCCTCACAGGAGCCTTCGTCAGGGAACAAACACCAGTGCATAAAACAAGGTTTAAATAAGGCCAAAGTGGCGCCAAAAAAGCAGGCATGGGACGCCTGTCAATCACCATTAAGGGGTTAAAAACAAGAAACCTACTGGCAATCGCAACTGTACCTTATCTGTGAAGCCATTCTATGCAGGAGACCGTGGGTGCGTCCTTCTATCCCCCGACAATTAGCCGAGTGCCGTTAATCACCCTGAGAGAACCCGTCCTGCATGCTGGAGCGGTGGACCGGAACGGCTGTGTTCCGTCGTGCTGCCAAGAATAGACGCTTCGCGTCGTTGCTAGGCAACCAGAGCTTATGGCCGTTGCGGTCTGCTTCTACACCTAGCAACGCGACTAGTCCGACACACGGACCATTCGCTTGCCAAGTGCGGTTTAGCAGAGACCGCTGGTGGATACAAACGGGGCGGAGCCGGATAACCGAAACATGCAAAGGCTTGCGTTCTACCGGACCTTAGCCCCCATCCTTTTTACGGCGCTCTGGTTACGCTGGCATATAGGCATGGCGCTCTCATGTTCAGGTGCCTGTATCGAAACTATTATTCTCTTAGGCTCAGTCCACATCCAGCATTAGGTTCTGTCGGGTGCTCTCTCCACAAAGCACCGAAACCTATCATCGGATACAGAAGGGATAAAAGCCTGAGAGACCTGCTAGTACGGACAGATCTCAGTACGATAGACAAGAAGGACACTAACTGGCTAACTAAACAAACAAAACTGGGGTGCTATAAATGCCCTGATTGTACCACTTGCAGATGCCTGCTAACTGGACCGGACTTCCCCCACCCACACAAGGGCAGAAGATTCAACATCAAACATCGTTTGACTTGCACCTCCACGTACGTGGTGTATATTATTACATGCCCCTGTGGACTCTATTACGTGGGTAAAACGTGTACTACCCTAAGGGAAAGGATTGCTAACCACAGATCGTCCATTAGCAAAGCCCTGAAGGAACGGAAAGCTGGACAACCTGTGGCGAAACACTTCCTAAGCAAAGGACACCCACTGCCAATGTTTAGATGTATGGCTATTGATCACCAACCCCCACTTTCAAGAAGAGGGGACAGGGACCAAGCCTTCCTTCGAAGAGAATCCCGGTGGATCTATCACCTTGAAACATTGGCTCCACGAGGACTTAATGAAACACTGCCCTTGGGGTGCTTCCTGTGACTATGGCATTATACTGCACTATAGACTATTTTTGTCCCCATTACTGACCCGCTTTGGCTAACTAAGTCCCCCCGCTAATAATAGAATGTATACCCACTGTGTTACTGACTGTCCCTTCCCACTAAATCAGTACATAGTCCGATTTATATTAGCTATGTCACATGCTACTATGTCCCTACACCATCTTAGGGGTAGATACCTTACCAGTGCATTCATCAACCCCTGCCATACTCCCCTTTGTTGTACCCCTTATGTGTGCCAATCAGATGAGTAGGCTAACCCTACCCTTTGACCAGGTGGTGCAAGGGACGGTAACCAATCCCCGCAGATACAATAGCACCCGACAGAACCTAATGCTGGATGTGGACTGAGCCTAAGAGAATAATAGTTTCGATACAGGCACCTGAACATGAGAGCGCCATGCCTATATGCCAGCGTAACCAGAGCGCCGTAAAAAGGATGGGGGCTAAGGTCCGGTAGAACGCAAGCCTTTGCATGTTTCGGTTATCCGGCTCCGCCCCGTTTGTATCCACCAGCGGTCTCTGCTAAACCGCACTTGGCAAGCGAATGGTCCGTGTGTCGGACTAGTCGCGTTGCTAGGTGTAGAAGCAGACCGCAATGGCCGTAAGCTCTGGTTGCCTAGCAACGACGCGAAGTGCTATTCTTGGCAGCACGACGGAACACAGCCGTTCCGGTCCACCGCTCCAGCATGCAGGACGGGTTCTCTCAGGGTGATTAACGGCACTCGGCTAATTGTCGGGGGATAGAAGGACGCACCCACGGTCTCCTGCATAGAATGGCTTCACAGATAAGGTACAGTTGCGATTGCCAGTAGGTTTCTTGTTTTAAACCCCTTAATGGTGATTGACAGGCGTCCCATGACTGCTTTTTTGGCGCCACTTTGGCCTTATTTAAACCTTGTTTTATGCACTGGTGTTTGTTCCCTGACGAAGGCTCCTGTGAGGAGCCGAAACGTTGGATTTCAATAAAACCTCCACTATTTTTTGACTACTCAAGTATTGTGTATTTTCCTTGGAGTGCTGTCGCCCATTGCATTTTTTATCTCTGATCTACAGACCAGCACCCAGGTTTTTTCACTATTTTGGGAGTGCGTTCCATCCTGCTTGTGTTATATATATATATATATATTTATATATGTGTGTATATATATGTATATGTATATATATGTATATATATAGGCTAAGCAGCAAGGTTGGAGTCTTGGTCTTGTTGACTGCATCAATTAGTGCATAGCACAGCATTTTTGTGACCACACCCCCTTATTACCAAGCTCATTTTACAAAATTTGTCAGGTTATTAAAGTTTGAACATATTTCTGTGTTATTTTTTGTTATTACAGTTTTGCTAATGAATTGCTCTTTAAGCTGTGAGTCTAACTTTTCCCAAGAGATCTGTTATCTTATATTGTTACAATAACTGATTTGCTTATCTAGAAACTGTTACAAAAGTATCTTAGCAGCTGCATGGCTGTTCTGGGCTCTCTGCCAAAGGCCAATTAAGTTAAAACTTTGTTTCTTTTTCTGGCTGTTCAGTGCAGAGAAAAACGGGACTTTCCAGTACAAATGAGGGACTGCAGGTTGAGCTGTTAAAAGAGGGACTGTCCCTCTAAAAACGGGACAGTTGGGAGGTATGCAGGCATAGAACGGTCATAAGTCTCTAAGTCATGGGTCTTATACTAACTTTCAAGATTCTAGGAGAAGAAA
>NC_054373.1:68064284-68076784 GCF_017654675.1 Xenopus laevis
TTTCCACTTTCCTGAAGACGGCTCACGAGTGAGAGCCGAAACGTTGAAATAAAGGCATTTTTTGACACCTCATAAGTCCTTGGAGTGCGGTTTGTTGAGAAGGTTTGATAGTGATATTTTTACCTGCACCCAGGCGGATGTTTATTGGAAGAGAGTGCACCTGACTAGGACTGTTCTATATATATATATATATATATATATATATATATATATACATATATATATATATATATATATATACATATATATATATATATATACATATATATATATACACATATATAGACAAATACAAGATTCCTCTGCACTCAACCCATTATCAATATATTTAAGACAGAGACATTTTGTGCATACTGCTACTGAAAAATGCCTTACCCTTTAAACAAAACAGGGATTGTTTGTCCATATATTGCAATATATTTAAGCTGGCCAACTACGTCAAAGTCATCCCATATCTGGCCAGTCCTATGCTCAATTTTCATTTGATTCATTAAGAATTCTATGGTTTCATTATATTCATATATATATATATATATACATATATATATATATATATACATATATATATACATATATATATACATATATATATATATATATATATATATACACATACATATATATATATATATATACATATATATATATATACATATATATATACATATATATATATATATATATATATACACATACACACACACACACATACACATATATATATACATACATATATATATATATACATACATATATATACATATATATATATATATATATATATATATATATATATATATATATATATATATATATATATATATATATATATATATATATATACACATACACACACACACACATATATACACATACATATACACACATATATATACACACATATATATATACACACATACATACATATATATAGAGAGAGAGAGAGAGAGAAAATGGAGTGCACAACCATGAGAATAAACAAAAAACCTGGGTGCTAGTCCGAAATATATAGACACGTTCTGCAGGTATTGACAGCACTCCAAGGATATTCACAACTCAGCGATAGTCATACATCAGTGAAGGTTTATTGAAAATCCAACGTTTCGGCTCCTTCCTGGAGCCTTCGTCAGGGGTAATAACACAGTGCTCAAACAAACAAACATTTATACAGTTCAAACATGGCGCCAAAAGGGGTTGTCCCAAGGCGCCTGTCAATCATTATTAACAGTAAGAATGAAAGTAACAACCTACACAAATCTGCCCGTATATGTATCACCTTATTAGGTCCCCATGTAGCCCTGGTGCCTAGGGTGCGTCCTTCATACCCCCGAGTACATTCAGCCGGCTGTGCTGTTTTGGATATATGAGCTTGATTGTGTTATCCCCAAAGGTCTGAATGGACAGTTACAACTGAATTGCTTTTTAACTTGAAACTGTTTTCTAACTTGAAACTGAACAAAATGTAATGGTGATACTAATTGTGTCTCTTAAACACACAGGAATGTGCCAAAATAAGGTGTGAAAATGTCTCAAACCTGTGAGTAATATGTTTCTTTTATGTATGTATTTTTTTCTTTTGTAACACCTTACACTTTGCAACAATGTTTCTTTATGGGAGTAATAAGCATATGGACACTCTACATCACAGCACTGACACCTAGTGGTGCAAGAAAGAAATGCCACAGAGGTTTTTCAACAGAAGAAAGAAAATGTTTTTTCAAATGACTATATATGGACTAATGACGTCAGGAGGGCGCCAAAATTCACTGGAGGGGGAGGGTATTTAATTGTTTACACTGTTTGTGCACATTATCCTTGAGAAAGGTCCCCAGGAGGGACCGAAACGTCGGATTGTGATGTGAAAATAAAAACTATCACTTTGAAAATGAAAATGAGAGTGCGGATCCTCTATTACGTATACTTCAAGCATTGATCGAGCACCTCGCAATCGCCACTGTCAGAGGTGCGGGCACTCCAGAAAAGTTTGCATACACAGATATTAGTGCCACGCACTCCAGCATTAAGAAAACTTCAACAAGAATTGTTCTAAACCCTGCTCTATGTGGATATGGAAAGTGACGATCAAGTCTCCACATATGCTGACAGGAGAGAGAACTTCACGCCAGATGAGGTACAGGAAATACTTTTCAAAGAGACACTGTCTGATACCTTTGGTGAATTAAACGCCAGAGAGGCATATCATGAACTGCTGCGGTTGAAAAAGAAGGAAACAGAGCTTCACCTGCATGGTGTGTCACTGTCAGACTACTACCGTGAGCAGAAAATACCAAAAGGGTTCAGAATCAGCAATACACCTACCATTGGCAGGACAAATCCGGCATTCTGTAAGCGCTGGTGCCAGATCTTGGATCGGTGTTCACTGGACCTCATCCTCCTTGTGATTGAAGAGGTTGGCAAAGAGCTAAAGCTTGTCAAGAGTGAGCTGGAAGCCTTCGAGTCTGTGCATAATCCGGCAATTGTTGCAGATAAGGATACAGACTGGCTGAGTCGCCTACAGGAACAGGTAGCCAGGCACAGATCGGAGTTATTAGCCTTCAAAAACTCCAAGCGGCTACGTGTCAACCAGGACTACAAGGAAGCACGGGTCTATCGCTGGACGTCAGGAGCAGTTCCCTTTAAGAAAAGAGGAGGAGCTCGGCGGCCGCAAAGACTTGTGGGATACTACACGAGCAGCGGCGGATCGGACAGCGACCGTGAGAACGCAGCAGAGAACGCCGAAAGCACCAGTGCACACAGAGGACCGGAGGATTGTGGCACAGCTTCACCTGCTGCAGCGCCTTTTTTAGGTCAGGCAGGCGCCACCAAAGATCCGGGAAAACCACCCGCAGGGGTGGCAGGAAACACGCAGGTGCGCACTCGACCACAAAGGCAGGGGAGGCAAACCAACAGGAGGACCTGATCTTCAACCTCTCATCTTATCAGCCTACTGCTTCAGAAATGGCTGTGCTACGGAAGGGGCTAAGCTTTGTTCCATCGGTGAGTAATCACCCCTTTGAACGGGTTGTAGATAATTATAAATTTACTCGCCAACTAAGGCTTATGGAAATGTTTGGTAACGGTGGGGGTGGATTGGAGGTTACACAGATGGAACAGGGACATGATACAGTGGTTGCGCACACTGACCCCCATGAGCGGATGTTTAAACCTAAAAGTAGTTATGATCCCCCCAGCAACAACCCTGCAATTAAAATCTTTCACAGACTGTTAAATAATTATATGTTACCACAAGTTCGCAACTCACAAAAATGGAGAGGGAACTTAACCCCGGTTGAGAAGGAAGCCATTAAATCCCTAAAAAGCAATAATGACATTATCATTAAGAGTGCTGACAAGGGAGGAGCGTTAGTCATCCTTGACTATAGTTACTATAGGGATGAAGTAATTTCCCAATTATCCGAGGTTAAAAATTATGGAATACTCACTTTTGATCCCACTGAAAAATTTAAAGGGGAACTTAAGTCCCTTATACAGATGGGAGTAATACAGGGTTGGATCACAAAGGAAATGGGGAGCTATCTGATTCCAGAAAAACCCACGGTTCCAGTTATATACACCCTACCAAAAATACACAAAAACTGTGAAAGGCCACCAGGGAGACCGATTATTTCATCTACAGGGTCTCTCAATGAAAAAATTGCACAATATCTGGACGCTTTGCTTCAACCATGCATCACTGCGACCAGTAGCTACTTAAAAGACACTACTGACTTTTTGAATGTAATAGGGAGTATCAATATGCCTATTGACAAGATAACATTGGTTACCATGGACGTACAAAGTCTGTACACATGCATTCCACATGCTATGGGCATAGAAGCAGTACGAAAGTTGATCTCACATAATCCTGCATACAATGGGCCACCAGTTGAATATGTTTTACAGTTATTAGATTTTGTGTTGCAAAAGAATTATTTCAAGTTCGAAACCAAATACTACATACAACGGACTGGGACAGCTATGGGTTCTAAAGTAGCACCTGTGTATGCTAATGCCTTCATGTGTGAATTTGAAAATGAGCATATTTATGGACATAAATCATTTAAACTACATGGTAGCTTTTACAGGCGCTATATAGACGACCTGTTCCTCATATGGACTGGAACAGAGGAGGAGCTAAAAACATATGTAGATGGCCTTAATAAACTAGATACACCGATCAAATTAACGTTGAACTACAACTCCCAGCAGCTAAGTTTTTTAGACGTTGAATTATATAAACAAAATGGCGGTCTGCACACACGAATCTTCACCAAGGCTACGGATAGGAACACCCTATTACATTACAAAAGCCATCACCCTAAACATCTTCTTAACTCCCTCCCCAAGTCACAAATGATACGAGTAGTTCGGATAGATAGTGATCCGAAATAAAAAGAAATTGATCTGGATAAAATGTGTGCCAAATTTCTGGAAAGGGGTTATCCGGAGCAATTGATTGAAGATACTAGGGGAACGGTGATGACCATGGCGCGTGAGCAATTATTACAAAGTAGAGATACGCAATCCCAAAGTGGCGATCGCAAGGACATTTACTATGTGAGCAAGTACAATCCCCATAGTAAAACAATTAAAGATATAGTCTCAAATCACTGGGAAATAGTGGCCACAGATGAAACAATGAACAACAAGGTCCCTAAAAAGCCAAGGTTCAGCTATTCAAGGAGCACAAACCTTAAAGAACACCTAAGTCCATCAGACCCAACAGATAAATACACAAAACCGCAGGTGCAACACTTTTTAACAGCACAACCAGGGGTGTATAAGTGTACAGGTTGCATCATGTGTAACACACTAATCTTGGGAAAAGAATTCAGACATCCAAGAACAGGTAAAAGATACGAAATAAAACACAGACTGACATGCACATCAACAGTGGTAGTGTACATCATCAAATGCCCATGCGGCCTCATATATTGTGGCAAAACAGTAAGACAGCTGAAGGAAAGAATAAACATGCACAGAGCCAGCATTAGGGCAGCACTAGATCCTGATAGGAGAATCGATCCAAAAAAACAGGACATCGCACAGCAGCCAGTAGCAAAACACTGGCGTGAAGCACGACACGATCCATCCACCTTTAAATGCATTCCTATAGACCTCCGAAAAACCCCCGAAAGGTGGAGACATAGACAAAATGCTATTAAAACGTGAGGCGTTTTGGATATATGAGCTTGATTGTGTTATCCCCAAAGGTCTGAATGGACAGTTACAACTGAATTGCTTTTTAACTTGAAACTGTTTTCTAACTTGAAACTGAACAAAATGTAATGGTGATACTAATTGTGTCTCTTAAACACACAGGAATGTGCCAAAATAAGGTGTGAAAATGTCTCAAACCTGTGAGTAATATGTTTCTTTTATGTATATATTTTTTTCTTTTGTAACACCTTACACTTTGCAACAATGTTTCTTTATGGGAGTAATAAGCATATGGACACTCTACATCACAGCACTGACACCTAGTGGTGCAAGAAAGAAATGCCACAGAGGTTTTTCAACAGAAGAAAGAAAATGTTTTTTCAAATGACTATATATGGACTAATGACGTCAGGAGGGCGCCAAAATTCACTGGAGGGGGAGGGTATTTAATTGTTTACACTGTTTGTGCACATTATCCTTGAGAAAGGTCCCCAGGAGGGACCGAAACGTCGGATTGTGATGTGAAAATAAAAACTATCACTTTGAAAATGAAAATGAGAGTGCGGATCCTCTATTACGTATACTTCAAGCATTGATCGAGCACCTCACAATCGCCACTGTCAGAGGTGCGGGCACTCCAGAAAAGTTTATATATATATATATATATATATATACATACATATATATACATACATATATATATACATATATATACATACATATACATACACACATATATATATACATATATATATATATATATATATATATATATATATATATATATATACATACATATATATACATACATATATATATATACATATACATATATATATATATACATATATATACATATATATACATACATATATCTATATATCTATCTATCTATCTATATATATATATATATATATATATATATATATATATATATATATATATATATATACACATACATTGTTTATATAATATATATCTGGAACGGTCTAAATCCTAAAACGGACGAATGGCTAGTGTCAGAGGGTTGATAGTTGTCACCCCCACCCTCTATGACGCCATAACGCTATATGGCCCAAGGCTGGATGGACTTTAAGGACTAATGGTCTACTGTGGACAATGGTCACTCATATAGCTTATACTAGGCCATACAAACAAAAGATCATCACTCTGTTACTTAAATTCCAGAGTGTTAGCATAACGCCAGTCTGTCTGTTGGGGCCCCTTACTGCTGAAGTGCTGCTCAGATTACTGGAAATACCACAATGGCCTTGGTTAGCCGATAGCTGATTGCGAGGCTGTGGACCGTTGGAGCTAGGCACAGTATGTTACAACATTCCTTTGATAACATGTAAGACTAAGTAAATCATTTAGACATTAATTGTACAAGGAGGAGACAGACTATGTATGGTATTTCCGTGAAACCCTTGTCACACTTATTGTAAAAGCCTTCTGAAAGCTATATAACGCCTGGACCAAGAGGTGTGTCTTTGGTAAGTCCTTGGCTGACATTCTATGTGTTACTCCAACAGCTTACCCAGACAAAACTGTTATGTTGTATTATGTAAGAATAAATTGCCTGACTATTTCTAAAGGTTTTCCTTTACTGAGTTTTGTCTTACATGAGGTCAAAATGGTACTACAAAAAATACCATCATATGGTGACCCGCCGACTGTGATCCAGTTTTTTCCAGTCATTTTTTTTTCAGGCAATGGAGGGCTCCAGGCTGTGGCTACTGGAGTGTACCCGAGGAGCTTTGTTCTCGGATGTCGATAGTTTACCCGTGGATATTTCTTTTCCAGGAAGGTTTCCCCGTCGAGCTTTACTTTACGGATGATTGATACACGCGCGTAAGTACCCCTGGGTGGGGTATATATGTTTTTCTAACTTCTTCTTTTTGCCTCTTGTTTTGTTAATTGTTGTGTTAATCAGCTGAAATTATCTGCCATTCATGATAGGAATCCACAGTTTCCTTCCTGTTTTTGTATTTTGTACGTCTCTTATTCCTTATCATGAAGTGTAGTCTAAAACATCTTGAAATAGAAATTACACGTGTACTGTATGTTGTTTGATGTATGCAAAAGGATCCATGAATGTTGGATGTTTGCCTAGCCGAGTGTGTGAATAACTTTAGTGTAACTGTCATATGTGTGATGGTGTACATGAGAGAATTTGTGGCTCTATCTCAGAGTCTGCTTGTTGTTTAAGAGTTTTTCTGCGGTTCCTGTTTATGGGGTGACCTAGCAGGCCAGAAATACGGAAAACTAGGTTTTCTGAAGGAAATTCTTTAGAGTGTGAAGTGTGAATCACTTTCCTGTCCGTTTGAATTGTCAGATGAAAAACGAGAGCCCTACAAACATCTAGGTGTTGTCCATCTGCAACTTCAAACCTATTTTCTCCCTTTCCACTCAATTGTAAGCCTGTTCTAAATTACAGAGAAAAGTATAACATCGTTTTTTCCTGCAGGTGACTCCAGTTTATATGTCTGTTTGTTTGCCCTGTTTGTTTTATAAACCAATGTTAATAGCTCGCTGCTAAGCTTTTTTGCATCCTACAGGTCTGTTAGAGCATATTTAGAATGTAATACTTGTGTGTATGTTAGAAAGAAAAGGACTTGACTTGACTTGACGTTATATGACTTTGATGTAATGAATATGTTTGCCTTACTGTTTTTGGTTCTCGTTAATGTTTATAAGTTTTCATAGGTACCTCTTGTAATATAATATTTGTTCTATGTGTCTGTCATTAAAATATTGTCATTTTGTCTTTGACTATCATGTCTCTATTCTTATCTTATCCTAACATTGTCTTCTTTGTTATTATTCTCATAGTAACATTAGTTCTCTTGTGTATTTCTGTTTGTGAATGGGTTACTCGTGAATAAGTTTAATTCACTCCACTTGTCTTTCTATTTTAACAGAAATATTAGTGTTGTCTCTTTAAATGTTCTTTGTTGAAGTTTTTTGTCTCAAACAAACCTTTCTTCTCTTTTTTATCTTTATGTGTCAGATTGATAACTCTTTTCTAAGTGTATTATGTTTTACTTGTGATCTGAAAGAAAAAAAAAACAGGTTCCATCAGTTTGGAATATCTAACAATCCTCCTAGATATACTAGTTGAGTGCCCAAAACATTTTAAGTTTCAAAGCCTTTGTTAAGTGTCACAGTGGAGGGGACAAGACTGCGTTTTCCTGGCCAGAAGGCGATAGTTTTCTTCCCTCACAACTTGAAATTCTACTGTGACAGATAAAGGATATGTGAAAGAGTAAATATTTTACTATACTAATTGCATGCCATTAGATTTAGCAGGCTTTTGCCAACAATAGAAAGTGATATTTCTCACATATACTTCAGCTGAGACATTACACCTATTCTCTGCTCCTTGTTGATCAAATTTAGATCTAGTCCTTTATATGGATACCCAGGAGCAATTAAATGCCATTTAAATATGCCTATTGGCAATTTTAGAGTGATACAGGGTTACACAGTCTCAGAACTTTTTGTTTCACAGACGGTGCAGCCCCCAGTAATGAAGATTCTTATTGAGCTAATGGTTCAGAATGTTTTAAGCTTATTAACAGTAGTACTTCCCCTGTATATTCTGAAGCCAAACTTCCTGGCGACCAAATAAATCAAGGTCAGTTGTTTCACACTGAAGTACTTAATGGTGCATTAGACTTACAGCACCCTCTAAGAGGAAATCTAGTTCATAGTCCAATTAATAACAAGAAGGATTCTATTTGCTGGTACTGTCATAAAAACTACATTTCCCAGAATCCTCCGTTGCACAATATTTCAGATGCTTAACTTCTCTCACTGTTTTGTAGCTTCCTTTTTTGTCAGGCAGCTGGCTCAGGAACTTTTAACCACAGCAAATATTTTTAACTTTACCATTTCATACTCATCTGTATTTTTTTTCTGTATCTCCTGCATCTGGATCTTTTTCACCAACATGAAGGTAAACTTGATGCAGTTTGGATCCATACCCGATTCATTCATTGGGTACAGGTTAAATTATTTTCATTATTCTCTAGACAGATGTGAATCTATTATTTCATATTATTGTACTGCATTTGCAGTACAACAAGAGAGGAGTATTATATTGTGGGTTATGTTGTTGTTACTATTTTTTCTAATTAAATAAGTTTCAGTTAATAAAAATGCAGATTATGTGCTTGTGCCGCTGCTACAGAAAACTTCTCCTGTAATCTTTGCACTTGTGTATGTTGCATCACAAGTCTGCAAGTGTAAGAAAATGCAGAAGTGACTTCGATTTATTGTTGATTTTGTCTGATAACCAGTAATTTCACTACCAAATTTGTAGAAATAAATGATGCTACTAAAATGGGTCTATGTCATTCTCATTTAGGCTAAAAATATAAATATATATAAATATATATAAAGGTACAATAGAGAACTTGTTAAATGTTTTTCCTGGTTATGATTAATCAATATTATTTTTTTATAAGAAGGAAACAGTACAGGTTGTATTTGATAGTTTACATAATTAAATTTTCGATTCTGTTACAAATTTGCAAATATCACTGATATTAAGTGGAGTTGTGTCTTTGTACCATCCCACTTCCAACAACACAATTACTGGCAGCATTTGGTTGGATTTATTCCCAGCTGTCCTATCAATTCTCTGCAACAATCCTATCAGGTGTTGTGGACTTTCTCCATTTGAATTAACCACAAGAAAACAAAAGTCCTTCACTCATATCATAAATGTACAACCACTTCTCATTACTGACAGTTCATACAGTAGTTTCATTAGAGTTCTTTAGCTAGTACATTAGATAAGTCAGTATTACCAGAACACCAGATATTGTCACATTGTCTCTTTGTTTCCAGGTTGGTGATCTGAGCAAAATTCCATCAGTAGCTGTTGAGATTATTCCAATCCATTCCAAATAGAACAACTATCATTGATCCCACCACTCATTGAAAGAAACTCTGCATGCATACAAAGAGCCATTTCCAAGTTTGCCATTCATATCTGTGATGCCTTTACATCTATTGCATATCCTAATATCAGATCTATGGACTGATTATGAACTCTTAAGAACTGTACAGAGACTGCTGCATTGACTGAATACAAGTGACTGTTGAATATTTCTTCATATGTCTATCCACCACCATGATGTCTCTCTGATTGGACTTTCCTCTATAATGAACTGATGGACTGATATTGAAACGGGTTAATTTTAAGTTTTCAACTCATACAGTATTGAATGTGATATAGTTAAATTGTGTACAATTTATAAGAACAATGGGAATGTGATAATGTAATATTTTCTCTATATGTTTAATTTTAGATTAGTTATGAAAACAACAAAGGTAAAATTGTACCTGTTTAAAAAGGTTTTAGAAGGAAAGTTTCCTGTAATTACTCATTATTGTATTATTGCCCCAGGACCTCAGCTCTATATGTAGCCGGTTGTGTGTAAACGGCACTGACATAAACAAAATGATAAACCCCATAATAATAGAACTCTGTCATGTGCTAATGTTAGAACTGAGTAGAGTCTAGATTCCAAGACTAGTCCCGCCCATAATGTTAAATCTATAAAAAAAAAAATAGAGTAGCTGACCAAAATAGTATGATTTTAGATTATCATGTGTTTTGATAGGAAAAAGAAGGTTGTACTCATATTGTTTCTGAAATGTTTGTTGAATGTCATATAGTCGAAGTTTTAGAGCTGCAACAATAAGGGGCCGATTCACTAAGCTCGAGTGAAGGATTCGAATGAAAAAAATTCGAATTTCGAAGTATTTTTTTGGTACTTCGACCATTGAATTGGTTAAATTCGTTCGAATACAAACGAAATCGAACGAATCGAAGTAAAAATCGTTCGACTATTCGACCATTCGATAGTCGAAGTACTTTCCCTTTAAAAAAACTTCGACCCCCTACTTCGGCAGGTAAAACCTACCGAAGTCAATGTTAGCCTATGGGGAAGGTCCCCATAGGTTTGCTAACCTTTTTTTGATCGAAGGATTTTCCTTCGATCGTTGGATTAAAATCGTTCGAATCGTTCGATTCGAAGGATTTAATCGTTCGATCGAACGAAAAATCCTTCGATCGATCGCAGGATTAGCGCTAAATCCTTCGACTTCGATATTCGAAGTCGAAGGATTTCAATTCGAGGGTCGAATTTCGAAGTATTTTTAACTTCGAAATTCGACCCTTAATGAATCTGCCCCTAAGTGTAATGTTTTTATAGAACAGTTCAGTTATTCCAAATGATTAGATAAAATTTTATAGCTGGTTAAAACAACTCCATTGGAAGTTTCATTAAGTCTATCCATGTCATCCTAGCATTAATACTTGGTCTATATTTCTCTGTTAGAATTTGTGCTATAAGTACCTTCCAACTTCTGCTCACATTTGATTTACATCTATAAGATAAAACTTTTCGCAGCCTTATGGGGGAGGTTTGAAAAAAAAAAAAAAAACAGCCCAGAGATAAGTTCTCTGAAAGTTATAGCTCAGATACAGACAAGCAGGCTGTTCCCAGCCCCACAGCTAAGCTCTACCCCGCCCGTACAATACAAAGTAGAGAAAAGGGGGGCGACGGGGGACGATGCAGAAGTGCGTCTGACTAAAAACACACAGATTAACTCATAAGGCATACATAGAGCCATCAGCCTCCCCACTCTATGATGAGTTGTTTTCCCGTAATAGCTAAGAGAAAGAGAGGAACAAGAAAAGTTGATAGCAAAAGGGTTAAGTTAGATAATAGAGAAAAAAAGTTTGAATTTAGCATTTTTAGCCTCATTTCAGTATTTTTCATTTTTAGCTTCATTTTAGTATTTTTCATTTTTACTAATCTTCATTTTTACATTTTTATCTTACTCAGGATGATTATTACTATGTCTCATTATCTCTATGCAATGATTTCCTTTTATTATCTCTCTGTAATGCTTTATTTTGCTTTATTTTGAAACCTAACTTCACTATAATCATATATTTGCTTAAATCTTAGGCTACATGTTATATTCAGACAGCTCTTGCTTCATTGTGCGGTTCCAGCGGTTCCTAGTCACGTTAGTTCCTCAAAAACAGGAAATACTTCTAGCCCCCTAGCTTCCTGTTTTCTTTGTTTTCATTCATTTCAGCTTTTCAGCTGCACTTCTGTATTGGTGCTGCCTCGACAGTTGAACTGTAACTCACAGTAGTGCACACCACTGTCCTATTTATAATAGACCTCCCTTGTTCCTGGGGGTCCTCTCAGCACTCTTACTGTGCCTGTAATTACTAATGTGAAACATATTTTTAAATGTTTCAAGAGAGGAATGTTTATATAATATATATCTGGAACGGTCTAAATCCTAAG
>NC_054373.1:68086784-68089284 GCF_017654675.1 Xenopus laevis
CACAAGAAATCTGAGGGTTGCTACGGAATGTCGTGCTGAATGTAAATGGGCTGGTACAGGTAATTTCAACACCTCCTTCCTGATTGTGGATTTATGCTGACTGATACGATCCCGTATCGGTTGGACAGTTTCCCCAACATACGCCAGTCCACACGGGCACTTAAGCATATAAACCACATATTCAGTATCACATGTAAAGTAACCTCGTAGCTCAAATTTCCTCCCTGTATGTGGATGGGTGAAAGCATTAGTGCGAATAACACTGGAACATTGATTACACCTACCACAGGGAAACATGCCATTTGTTAAGGGTGCCAAGACCCTTTGTGTGTTAACCTGTTGGGTACCCAGATCGAGCCTGTCCCTAAGGTTTCGTGGACGTTTGTAAGACAGTAATGGCGGTTCCTGAAATTCTGGGATGTCTGGGTATGCTGTACGTAGTAAGGGCCAGTGTTTGTAAATTACATGGTGAATTTTCCGAGTACATGGATGGTAAGAATGTACAAAGGGTATACGAGAACTTTTTGTCCTATCAGGCAATCTTTCCTGTATAGTTGACTCATGGTCCAGCCCTTTCACACGTGTCACCTCCTGTGTAAGCATCTGTTGGGGGTACCCTCTTTGTATAAATTTAGTGGACATTTCTGTCAAACTTGTAGAGAGCTGTTCCTCCTCCGTGACTATTCGTCTAACATGTAGCATCTGTGATCTAGGTCACAGACCAGGGTTAATCTCCACTCCATTTTGTTGTTTTATATTGTATTTTGAGTGTTGAGTATATACCCATGTCCCAACCAATCCCAATATCGAGTACCCAAGCGGCTGTATTTGCATATACAGAGTTGGAAGCTGCGAGTATAGCTACTCTGACAAAGGGCTCGAGGGATTTTTTGCACACAGCCCACCCAGAAGCAAGGAATCGGAATCTGGAACGGTTATCCAAGCGTGCTGTATCATTAGAACTACATGGGTGCACTTTGGCTGAGTATTATCGTTTGAAACGGATTCCGAGGGGTCTGAGGGTGCATCTACAACCTACTCTATTCTCTGATAATCTGGAGTACTGTAAGAAATTTTAGGGCATTTTAAACAAATGTTCTTTGGACATTATTACACTAACTATTGAATATATACAGAAGGAATTGCTTACTGTGTCTGAACAAGCGAGTACCTTGGAGACGCAGCTTGCACAGACTGCGAGTCAGGAGGAGCTGGCAAACACCAAAGCTCGATTGGAGGAATCGATGCTGAAGTTCCGTTTGGAAACAGAGACACGCAAGAGGGAGAAGTTTCTGAGGGACGCAGAGGACTACACGAGTGGACGCATATACCGGTGGACCCCGGGACGCCCTCACGTGACAACAACTTAATTCCGGGGACGTAGGACGCAGACACAAGCACCACGTGGTACACGCCGCGAGGGACGACAGGAGGCCATAGGAGTAGCTCCGGTGAAACTGCTTGACAGCGGCCAACAGATTCGTCTGGGTCATCTTTTTTAGGAGAGGACAGCGCTCCTTCCAGCAGCGGGGAGCGCGAGGTCAACGCTCCAGAAGCAGGCGGTGCAGCGGCTATCCAGACAAGACAAGCACGCAATACCAGAAAAGCTGCGCCCAAGAAGGCACATCGCCTGTGATCAACATTTCTAAAAAGGTACTGTTACCCTCGGAATTAAGTGTTTTACAAAAGGGTTTGTCGTTTTGCCCATCTGCAAAATTAGATGCGGTCCCAGATGGAGGGGTTAACTCCACAACGGTTTAACCTACACAAAAAGAGTAAATACCTTCCTCCTACTTCCTTTCATCCCGTGGAAACGGTGATAAACTTTATTTCTAGAGACATTAACCAATTTGTAAATGACTCAAAGGGACTAAGGCATATGCGCTACAACAACAATTTGTCTAAGATTGAACGTGAATCACTTAATGCATTGATGAGTGATAAGAGTGTGATTTACAAACCTGCTGACAAAGGGGGAGCCCTAGTAATCCTGGATAAGGATTACTATGTTCAGGAGATTTTGGGTCAATTACACAATTGTAAAACATATGTTCCACTTGACAGGGACCCTACCAATGAAATTGCAGGCCTAATACTAGGAATGTTGACTCAGTACCAGGGGCAGGGTGTCATCACGGATGGTTTGAAGGATTATCTCATACAGGAATTTCCGTGCATACCTGTGTTCTACACCCTGCCCACGGTACATAAAAATCTTCAGTTTCCCCCAGGACGACCAATTGTGGCAGGGGTTAACTCTGTTCTATCTCCTTTATCAATTTTTCTTGATAAGGTACTAGCTCCCTTTGTAACATCAGGAGCCTCATACATTAGGGATACTTCCCATTTCCTACGTTCCATTCAAGGTCTAGATTTGGGCCACGACAGGGTACTGTTGGCGGCTTTTGATGTTAACAGCTTGTATACCTCTATACCCCATGATCTGGGTATGGCAGCAGTACGGCTGACCCTGGAGGAATCAAACTATGATTCAGCACAG